>NW_006792448.1:3262682-3264266 GCF_000442215.2 Lipotes vexillifer
GTGGCTGCCCTCCCCAGGAAGAGCCTCAGGACCAGGGGCAGTTCCGCCAGCCGAGATTCCTGGCAGAGACTCCTGAGATGCCCACTTATTCCCTCAGAACCTTCCAAAGCCCATCCAACACTGCAGCCATGCTCCTTCCTTTCTGAGCTGGTGCTCCAGGACTCAAGTGTGAAAACTTACCATGTGCCTTCCCAACAGCCTCTGCAGGCAAGCCA
Source organism: Lipotes vexillifer (assembly GCF_000442215.2). Taxonomy (NCBI): domain Eukaryota; kingdom Metazoa; phylum Chordata; class Mammalia; order Artiodactyla; family Lipotidae; genus Lipotes; species Lipotes vexillifer. Next base: position 3,262,898 of record NW_006792448.1, read on the forward strand.
GGGAGGGCCTGGAACTCAAGCTGCGTGTAGCTGGTGCCAAAAGTCCCCAAGTGGATCCCTGATGGGTTGATGGGAGGGTGGGGCTCAGCACAGATTAAATCTCCTTTGCTTCCGCCTCCCCCTCCTCCCCCGGCGTCCAGTCCCACAGCCTGTCCTGCCAGTCCTGGTTGCAGCATGCACACCTCCACACCTCCACTGCCACCTCCAGTGGTCCAGTGTCCTCTGTGCCCTTCTGAACTCCTGCCTCTCGAGCTCTCCCCCACATTCTGTCCCTCAGAATCATCTTCTGGAAACATAAATACGATCTGTTACTCTCTAGTTTCAAACTCTCAGCGGCCCCTCATTGTAATTAGGTTGAATTCCAAACTCCTTACTATGGCCTAAGGCCTTGCTACTCAGAGGGTGATCCCTGGACCAGCAGCTTGTACCCCACCCGGGAACGTGATGGAAATGCAGCATCTCCTCCCAAACCTACTGAGCCAAAATCTCTGGGCCATGAACATGTTACCACTTGAGAAATAGCCTGAGAGCCCAGGGGAGATCTGTCCTGCCCTGCCCCTTTGACCCCACATAGGACCATCACACTGCAGACTTAGGAGGCCCTCTCTGAGTCCCCAACTAAAGGAGTGCCCCCAACCCCGGCACTTACAGTTCTATTCCCCTGTTTCATTTTCCTCAGCGTGCTCATGCCCACCAATGAGATCATTATTCATGTTTTTGTGATATTATATATATTCCCACTAGAGTGTAAGCTTCATGCGGGTAGGACCCAGCCAATCCTGCTCTCCACCGTGTCCTCCCGCCCTGTAACAGTCCTTGGAGTGAAGGAAGGACCCAGTCTGATCAACACACATTTGATGGGCCTGTGCAAGGTACCCTGAGCTCACCAGGAGTTTACAGAAGGGCTGGGAGGATCCCGCCCACCACCTCCCCTACCCCCGTCACACGTGAAAGTTAATTCAAAATGTGGGAGCTAATACTAATGAGAAATGCCTTCATTCCCCAAGTTTATTTGGTTGGAAAATGAGAAGGAAAGGGAGGTGCCTGGTAGTTTCAGGGAAGGAATGCATGGAATGTAGGTCTTCCAAGAATGTGGGGCTGGCAGTGGGAATGCAGATGCTTGCCCGCTGGGCTTGTGGTGTCTGGCTCCTTTCTCTCCTGGTAGAAGCAATCAGTCTTCGAAGATTAAGAAGATCAGGTGCCAGAGTTCTTTATCTTCTCAACATAGATGAAAATTAGGCAACAGGAGGAAAAAAATACCCTTTAGTACAAAGCCATGGTTCTCAAAGTGTGTTCCCTGGATTCGCAGCATCTGCGTCACCCGGGAACTTGTTAGAAATGCAGGATCTCAGGGCCCCCCCCACCCCCC
>NW_006792448.1:3264276-3275861 GCF_000442215.2 Lipotes vexillifer
CTGAATCAGACACTCTGGGGGTGGGACCCAGTGATCTGGGTTTTAACAAGCCTCTGAGTGAGGCATCTGGATTTTGAAAAACTGGCAGGATAAACGTAAATCTTTATTTTAAAAATACATAAAATAACACATTTATTATAGAAAATTTTGAAAATCAGAAAAGTAAGAAGATGATTAAGGCATCATTAATTCTATCACTCAGAAATAACTCCAATGAATGCAATCAATATTTTGGTGTATCTTCTTGCAACCTTCGTGAAAGCATATGTATTTTTAAAAATTTACCCAAATTGGGTTATTCTGGACATTATGTTGCTCTTATTATTTAGCATTTTAGCTGTGAGCACTTCCTAATCATTCATAGAAAATCTCATTTTAGCGGCTTCATAATATTTGTTCACGTTAGTGTACCCTAAGGGCTATATATCTAGGTAATTTCCAGTTTTTCTTATTATAAATAGCACTAGAATGAACATCCTGGTTCCAAAAAGTCTGATTCTTTTTTAGGATAAAATGCTAGAGTAGAAATGATTAGGCAAAGACTAAATATTTTAGGTCTCTTGGTGAACATTTTACTATTTTAAAAGTTTAAAAACATATGTATGCATTTGTAAAACATATGTCAAAAAAGTTAATATATTACCCCTATAAAAAGAGCTTCTGTAAACCTTAAGAGAAATACATAACTCTCAGCAGTGTAAAAGGGGGAAAAGGAACTGACAGTTCACAAATGTAGGACCACATGTGGCAAATGGCCAATTCACAAGTGAGGTAATGTTGAACCTCAATTCTAGTGAAAAAAGTCAAGGTAGGGCTTCCCTCATGGCGCAGTGGTTGGGAGTCCGCCGGCCGATGCAGGGGACGAGGGTTCGTGCCCCGGTCCGGGAAGATCCCACGTGCCACGGAGCGGCTGGGCCCGTGAGCCGTGGCCGCTGAGCCTGCGCGTCCGGAGCCTGTGCTCCGCAGCGGGAGAGGACACAGCAGTGAGAGGCCCGCATACCGCAAGAAAAAAAAAAAAAAAAAAGTCAAGGGTAAAAAAAAAAAAGAAAATTAGAATAGCCGGAGCTGGCAAGCAAAGGTAGTGAAACAGATATTTTCACCCATTCCACCCATGTCTTCTGGAAGGAAATATGAATTGGTAGTGCCTTCCTGAGGAGCAGTTTGGTTTGTTTTACTAAGATTCATTCTACTTGGACAGCTCATTAGATGTCATAAAGGCTCCATTCACAGATAATGTTTCGTGGGGTGAAATGAGTGAGATATTTTGTTGTACAGCTGCCTCTGACTCAGGGCAGATGATCAGAGGTCCAGGCGCTGTTCTAAGTGCTTCGTTTCTGTTAACTTGTTGAACCTTCACAACCTTCCAGTGAGGGACTATTTATTATTTCCATTCTATAGATGAAAAAAATGAGACCAGAGAGGTCCAGTAACTTGCCTACTTTCACAGCGGGAAAGTGGCTGAGCTAGGATTGGAACCCATGAATCTCCATCTGACACCTATGCCCTTACCCTTCATGGCAGACTGCCTCTCAATACGGCAGAAACTGAGGGACAGGACAGCCCTCTCTTATCTGTAGCTTGGCGCTCATTACTCCCTCTCTCTTACCTTTCATCTCCTGACCTCGGCTATGGGTTCTGCTCAGTCCTGCCTCTAAGACACTCTTTTCACTTTTGAAGCATCTGCATTTCAGATAACGATGAGGAAAGACTTGTGATTTACAAAGAGCTGGAAACTTGCTTTGTCCGTGAAGAGACTGGTGTGTTCTGATATAGCCTATTTTTCTTAAAAAGATTGCAGTTTCTATGGCTATTGGGTCCTTGGAGTGAGGGGAGGCCGCTGGCTAGATCCATAGCTCTAACCCCTCTCCAGGCCAGTTACATCACTGGGCCCTTCGGAAAGGTAAAGATGAAGTCCTTTCCTAGGTCACAACTTTTTGCTCAGGTGCCCAGAGGTATGCTAAGTGCCATGGGAGACGCAAAAGAATTAGAAAGTAGAGCTGCTGCCCTTGAAGAATATAGGGCCCTTTGGGGCAATTCAGACCTTCTCTCCCAGCATGACTGGGGAAGAACTGGATAGACCAAGTGATGCAGACCCTGTGCTTTCTTTGTTCAGACGTGAGCTTCTGGTAGGGTTAACCAGGAAGGCTTACTGGAGGAGGTGTCACCTGAACAGGGCCTTGAAGGATTTCAACAGCAACAGATGAGGGATGACAGAAGGAAGCGCACAGTGGTGGCAGGTTCAGGTGTCCTCAGAAAGTGAGCATTCCCATTTGGCTGGATTAGGGGAGAGGCAGGATCCACCCAGATATGTAGGAAGGGCCCCTATGGCGGAGGGCTTCGAGGGACAGGCTGAGGAGTGTGGGCCATGTTTTCCTGGTCTTCATGTCCCTGTTCTCAGCACAGCCTGTGAGTGTGCCTAGGACCAGCTCATTGTTGTTTGTAAGTGAACGAATGGCCAAATCCAGGAGGTGATGGGGGACACTGAAGGCGTTTGAGCCGGGAGTGTCATGGTTAAAGTAAAGTTTTGATGAGACAGGTGTTGCTTAGTTCTGTGGGCATGAAGAGAAGTCCCAGGCAGGGTAGTGACAGACAGATAAGGTGCTGCCCCATGGGAGGGAACTTTGAGGCACCGAGACTAGAAGAAGGTGACCTGCCAGTGATGGTAGAGGCTGTGGCCCATGGGAAGCCACTGGCAGGTGCGTGTCCATCCTGTTGCATCTGCAAGGATCTCTGGAAGAATGGCCACACCCCTTTGGGACCCTGCCGTCCCAGCACTCATCCAGGGACTATGGAGCTCTGATGGGTATGGTTTTATACTGAAGACTTGGCCCTGGCTCCCGCCTGGATCTCCGAGTGCTTGCTGGGCCATCTCTGTGAAGCAGCCTCTGTATGTCCAGGGCCTGGGACCTCTGGGTGGGAACACACAGGGACGCGGGCTGGGAGCAGAAGCGGAAGGGCTATGCGTGAGCGGATCCTCGGCCAAGAGTGCTTGGTTATGTTAGAAGACTTGGTTCCGTGTGACAGGCAGGGTGAGTGCCCTGCCTGGGGTGGACAGCAGCAGAGGGAGGGGCGGGGTAAAAGCAGACCTAGAGGCACAGAGGCCCACTGGCTCTCTGCCATCCATCCCCCAGCACTGTCAGCTTCTCACTGTGTCACAGCAATGCAGGGCCTATGCTTGTCCAGTGTCCCCCCCCGCCCCCCGCACTGGGCAGTGAGAGGTCCGTGGGCACATACGGGGCTCACTCTTAAGTATGGGCTAGGACCAAAGGTGGTACACACAGAGGACAGCTGGCAGGGGTGAGGGGGCAGAACAGGGACCCTCCGAGGCTCTGGCAAGAGGCAGGAAATAGGAGAGACTCTGGCACTGAGGGAGTAGACCATGAGCTGGGGAGGCTCAGTACGTGGCCAGCTCCAGTGAGCTGCCTTAGAGGCTGGAGGGGGCAGTGAGAGACGCAGCAGACGCAGCAGAGAATGGGGCAGAGATGACTTTGGGCCTGACAACCCCTCTTTTCATGTGCCCTCAGGACTGAAGAGAGAAGGTGGCCTCAAGATCGTGTCTGCAAACATTTGGTGTGGATAGAAGGGAGGCTTTCTGAAAGCCACAGCTGTTACCTTCTGGGAAAAGGCTACTGAGAAATCTTGACATTTTCATTTATTCATTGATCAAACGTGTAGAGCAGGCACTGCTTGCCAGAGTCCAAAGATAAACTAGCCTCCATTGCTGCCCTCAAGGAGCTTGCTGTCTAGTGGGAGAGGCAGCAAGAGCTGTGCTGACGCCGGACTTCTGAGCTTGACTACACCTTGAGCGCAGTGGGGGACTCCCTCCCGCCAGGAGCTAGGACACTAGGGTCTATGCTGCTGTCCTATTAGGGTGCAGGATAGTGGACTCCTTTCTTTACATTTTTCTTTTTATTTAATGTTGCATTTGATACATGCAGGAAAATATCTGTCATATGTATGTAGGTTGTAAAAGGGATAAAATAAACTCGTGTCAACCCATCTCTCAGTTTCAGAAATAGAATGTGACCCAAAGTATTAAAGCTCCTTGGTGTCCCTCCTCTATGGCATCCCCGTCTTTTCTCCCAGAAGTAATCATTATCCTGAACTGTGGGTTCAGCATTCCCTTGCTTTTCTCATGGTCTCACTACTTACATAGGACTCCACAAATTTTTGCAGTTCCTCAAAAAGTTAAAGGTAGAATTACCATATGACCCAGCAAGTCTGCTCCTTGGTATATACGCAAAAGAATTGAAAACAGGGACTCAAACAGATACTTGTGCATAAAGGGTGATAGCATTATTTCCAATAGCCAAAAGGGGGAAACAACCCAAGTGTCCATTAACAGATGAACTGGTAATATATACATTTCACATATATACTTCAGCCATAAAAAGAATGAAGTTCTAATACATGCTTAACATGGATGAACCTTGAAGATGTTACATTAAGTGAAATAAACCAGTCATACAACGACAAATATTGTATGAATCCACTTGTATGAAATATCTAGAATAGGCAAATTCATAAACTCAGAGAGTAGATTAGGGGTTCCCAGGGTCTGAGTGGAGGGGAGAATAGGGAGTTATTGCTTAACGGGTACAGAGTTTCCTCTTGGGGTGATGAAATAGTTTTAGAAATTGTGGTGATGGTTGCACAACATTGTGAAATGTACCTAATGCCACTGAATTGTATACTTAAAAATGGTTAAAGTGGCAAATTTTATGTTAATATATTTGTCCACAATTTAGAAAAAAACTTATTGGTAGTTTTGCCAGTATGTGAACTTTACATAAATGAAATCAGACTGTATGTCTTCTTCTGTGATTGCTTCTCTCGCTCAATATTATGTTTCTACGATTCATCCATGTGGATGCAGCTGGCCATGGTTTATGCATTTTCACCACCGAATAGTATTCTCTGGTATGAATATACCACAACCTATCTATCCAGTTTTGGGTCGATGACACTGAAGATGTCTGCAGGATTTTCTGCTATTAATAACAATGTTTCTGAGAACATGCTGTCATGTGTCTCCTGGAGCACGTGTCCAGGAGTGTCTCTGTGCTCTACCTCTAGGGGTGGGATTGCTGGGTCAGAGGGAGTGTTCATGTTCAACTTCATAAAATGATGCCAAATTGTGTTCCAGAGAGGTTGTACCCATTATCACTCTGCCAGTCGTCCATCATTTCCTAGTGGCCCCACGTCCTCCCCAATAGAATTGCATATTTTCTTGAGCTCCTTTCCTGCCCAATAGTCCTGCCACCCGTAAATTTACCTCCAGACCCACCTGTATGAGATCAACCCCAGGAGTGTGATGACTTCTGTCAAGGACAGAACTACTGCCTCTAGATCACCAGGTGATGGATCTCAGGATCTCAAAAGTAGAAACAGCCTTTCATGGGACAACACAACCCTCACTTTACAGACAAGTAAACAGAGACCCAGAGCCAAGCCACCCCATGCACTGGTGAGCAGCCTGCTTCCTGGTGCAGCCCCTGATGATGGGACGGGAGCACACCTTGCACAGGGAGCAGAGGAGGTGGTTCTGATATCACTGGGGCTGTGTTTACACCACCAGTAGCCAAAATGCAACTTGAGATGGAACCTGTGTTGAGGGCTCGGTCTGAGGATAAGATGAGTTCATCATTTGCACATGCTCTGTTTCTGAGATTCTGAGAGAAATACTAGACCTGTGAATTTGCATGGCTTTCCCCTTGTATTTGACTCAAGTGAAAATAGCCACACCCTAGGTCAGGAGGTAGCCCCCAATGAAGGTGAGCTGGGGCACTTCCTGCCCCTTGCCTCCTGCCAGCCCTGTGGGACAGAGTGAGTTCCAGGGAGGCACTCCAGTTCAAGCTGGTTCTGAAGCCAATTTAACCTTAATTATCCCCTGTCGATCTCATCTTCTTGCCTTGTCTCTGGCTTTCCCAATAACTACCCGTGATGGTTCTTCCTTGCATCTGGGGAGTCTTGCTTTTCCATGTCCATCCACAGCCCTGGGAAGAGAGGCAGATCAGAGAGGATTATCTCCATGTAGCAGATGAGAAAATTGAGGCTTGGAGGGGATCACAGCAGTTAGTTGGTGTCACAGATGGGTCCACTGGCCAGCAGGTCCAGGGCCTTTCCCCTTATGTCACACACTTCCATCCACAACAAAATGCCCGGTCCCAGGACTACAGGAAGCACACCTTCAAGGTAATCCTAAAGAAATACCACCCTATCAGCTTCCTGGTTTTGTGGGAGCAGATTTTGCCTTGAGGGACACTCAAAGTCGGGTTCTCCACATATATGGGCCAGGTATCATCTGCATGGACACTTCCCTAAAGCCTAAAGCTCTAAACACACTTAGCGTTTAAGAGACCACACAGTGATTACATTCAAAACTTTTTACATTTTGTGTAAAATTTTACGTTTACATTTTACATAAACAACGAAAAGATGGGGAAAGCCTTCTAAGTCCCACTACTTAGAAACCGATAAGAAACAGAGGATACTTAACCCTCTGTTTGATATTCTGAATATTTTTCTGTTTCTCTCATTGTATACAGACACACACACACAATAGATCTGCACATACATTTTGCAAACTTTTTTTCTCAACCATCTATAATGATGCTCTTTTCCTGGAAAAAGCATACATAATCTTAAACTTTTTAATTATAAAAGTAACACATGTCCATTGTTGAAAGAGAGAGGGAGAAAGGAAGGAAGGAAGGAAGGAAGGAAGGAAGGAAGGAAGGAAGGAAGGAAGGAAAGAAGGGGAAAGGGAGAAAGAAAGAAAAGGAGAAAAAGAAAGAAAATTAAACTATTGTAATCCTCCCACTGCATGTTATTACTATAAATTTATATCACTCCAGATATTTTTCTGTGATTATATATTTTATTAAACAAATTGGGATCTTTCTGTGCAACACTGTATATGTCACCACGTAGACTATTTCCATGTCAGTAAAATATTTATCTGTACTATTTTAATGACTACAAGTCATTTCATTGTATAAATTTACAATCAGATACTTTATTTAACCTTTTTTTCTTGGACATTTAAAATTTCTTCCATGGCATAACAACACTAAGATTAATATTAGGTAATAAATCCATTGTGCATACTTAACTATTAGGATAAACACTGAGAAGTAGAACTGCTAGCTCGAAGAGAATGTACCTAATAATTTTAAGGCCCCAAATTGCTAACTTGCCTGCCAAGAAAAATTGTGTATTTGTGTTTACTCTCTTTTCTTCTTGACTGGCTATGCCTGAGTTTCTTCTGTTTTATATATATATATATACACGCGCACACACACACATATATTGTTTTCTATTTTGACAAAGTTAGTCTAAAAATGAATGAGCATTGGAACTCCATCCACAAAAAGGCCACGTCATCATCTGTCACATCTGAGGTTAAACAGAGCACACCTCCTGTACCCGCTTCCTGCCAAGCCCCACACAGGGCTTCCCGCCTCTGCCCCCCTCCCCTGGACAATCACGACAGGATCAGAACAGTCCTGGGTAGTAGCTCACCTTGGGTTACCAAATATTTAGAAAAGGGAAAAAATGCCATCCGAGGACTCTTTTGAAATTTCATATTGACTTTTTAATCCTTAAATAACTGTTAATTTCACAAATATTATATAAATTTATTCCACTCCTTGGAGAAAAGTAAAGCTAAGTCCCCACTGACATTTTCTCCAATCCAAATATTCTATTTCATATCCATGTTGGACTTTTATGATTTGATGAAGCTGGCTCATTTTCTGTTTCAACTCAAATTTACTTATGTTCATTGAGCACCAGGGGCTGTGAGAGGGGCTGGGGGCGGGGTGTGGACACAGGCCTGAGTCAGGCACTGTCTTGGCCTTGGGGTGGGAGTGGGGGGAGGGAGACAGACCCAGACACCTACAATTAGTTTAGGATGGAAGGGGGCACACAAGAGGGGGGAATCCTTGTGTCTCGCAGGTGGGGATCCATGAGCTGCCAGAACGCGTCCAGCCAGCGGAGACTGGTTTCCCCCTGGACAGTTTGCGCCGACCTTAGCATAGCTCTAATTGTCAGAAAGTTGTTCTGTGAGACTCCAGTCGAACCTCACACAGCATGCTCATTGATCCCAGTTCTGTCCATCAGAACAATGGAATAGGCCTAATTTCTCTTCCTCCTGACAGCCCCATCAGATTGCTAACAACAGCTGTACTGTGCTGCTCCCCCTGCCCAGCCAACATCCCTGCCCCATCCTGGACCCCCTCCTTGGGCTTCCTGTCCAAGCGCATCTTCCCCGGGACAGGACCCGCTGGCATAGGTAGACCCTGGCCTCGGCGGCCAGGCGGGTGTCTACAGGTGTTCTCAGGCTGCATGGCTAGATGTCGCCATATCCCCCCATCACCCTGGAGAAGAAAAGCATTCAGCATCGTGTATTCTAGGAGGGCCAAAGGATGACGCGAATTAAATCTCAGGGGTTCTGATGGGAAAAGGAGTGATTAAGAATTATAATTAATAATTTGACGCAGACAACGAGCCTGACAGCAAGGAGTCGCCTGGCACAATTGTTTCATGGGTTTTGCCTTATTATCAGCCTCATAACTTTAGCCTTCCTCTAGATGCACTAATTAGGTAATTAGCTCCCTAAAGAGCATGCCTCTTAAAAGTGCACTGCAGGCTGGGTAAGAGGTGCCAGCAACAGAGAGGCTTTTAGAGCTCTGCTCTTCAAACCAGGTGAAGGCGACAGGCCAGCCAGGGTGTGGGCAGCAGTGGTCAAGGAAGTTGCGGGACGTCCACCCGCTGGTCGGTGTGGTATAGGACTTGTTGGGCCCAAGGTCTGTGTGTAAAAGACACACAAGAAAATGATTGCTCTCGCCCTTGTGAGCCAGTGATACTACGCACATGGATGATATTGATGATGATGGTGATGATAATTATAAATTCAATAAAGCAGTATATAGAATAGAAAAGATCACCAAGCTGAAATTAAGGATCTATGGTCGCTCCCACCAACTACTTTCCGTGGGCCTGTAGTTAAGTCACTTCATCTCTCTGTGCCTCGGTGTCCCACTCTGTGAAATGGGGCCATCCCTCCAGCCTGCACTTTGGGGCTGAGTGGTCTGTGCCCCTTCAGCACCACAGTTTTCTCTGAGGACCATCCCTGCTGCTTGTCAGGCCCATGGAACATGCGGGAAATGGAAGGAAATCAGGTTTCTGAGTCTGGGGGGAAGAGAGAGAAGTGTGTGTGGAGAGATGGCTGCTGGTGGTTGAGTCATTCTCCGAACAAGATGGCGCCTCTTGTTCTTTTTTAAAAAATAGTATTTTTTCTTTCCTCAATAAATGAACATTTGCATCCGTGATAATAGTAACGTATGCTTGGTATAGAATGTCTAGAAAAAATACATCCACAGTCCCGGTCCTGGCTCATCCCAGGCCCTGCCTCAGGCATCCTCATTTATCCATCGTTTGGCTGTGCTGCCCCACTCTCTTCCCATGCATGCTCTGTTTATGTGTGTATTTGTTGCAACACAGTGATGATTACACTGTTTACAATTTCATATCTGCTTTTTCACTCATTTTGATGGGCAGTTTCAAGTCACCTCTGTATCTTTCCAACTTTAGAAAGGGAATGGGGCCCTCCCTAAAGGGGCACAAGGTCCAGGTGTCCAAAACTGGGAAACTAAGGGTAGGGCTGGGCTGGCTGGCTGGGGTCCCTCTGCTCAGGGGCTGAGGCTGGTGTCCCCTCATCCCCTTGTTTTCTCCCCTGGGCTTCCATTCAGCCTGTGACAGCCACCTCTGGCCCAGGTTCCCAGCAGTGCCCCAAGGCCATTTCCGGGATGCTACCCCTCATCTCACCCCACACTCAGAACTGTGTGGCCTTCCCTCTCCAAGCTCTGCTCCTCCAGGAAGTCTCTGTACTCCAGAACGTTTTAGGGCTTTTAGGGCTCTGTCTAGCTACAGCTCACTGTCCTCCCGCATAGTGCTTCCCTCTCCCTACTTTTATACACACAATTTCAGGGACATTTAACAACTCCAATAGTTTGCTGATCCCATGGCAAGGAGCAAATGCATAGTCACTAAGAACAGAAAAAGCAGGACAGGACACAGAGCAGGACAAAAGGGGTGGAAGGCCCTGCCCACAGAGCTTGGCCTGAACCAGGCCACCGCCGTTTGGATCACACCATCAGGCCTCAATAAACACAGCATACAAATCCCAGAGCCACCGTCTCCCAGCGTGCCAGGCTGGGGGCTCGTTCTGGAAACTCTCCAGGAGCACCTCCTCATTTGCTGCTGCCGGCCTCCCTGCTTGCCTTCCTGCTCTTACTTCCTTTAACTTGCCAGTGCTCGTGAGCAGCTGGCCCTGGTACTGAGAAGAAAATGCACAGGACAGTGAGCAAGAGAACCCATGGTCTGGCCCATCGGTTCCAGACTCGCGGTGGACAGGTCCTCGCCTCTCTGTGCCTCAGTTTCCTCAACTATAAAATGGGTTTGTTAGGGTGGGTGAACCTTGAGGTCTGTGCAGCTCTGCCTTTCCCCAAATCTCCCCTCTCTTGGGTCCTCAGGCTGGGAAAACATCCTTCCTTATGTATGTCCTGCTCCTTTGACCTAACGTTCCTGCTAAGCCAGGCCACCTCCTTGCACTTAAACTTCTGAAATCTGTACTGCAAGTTTCTGAAATCTCAACCACTTCTTATTTCCTGCTTTCCTACTGCAGGTTTCCCCTGCATGAGAAAATTCCAAACCCTAGAGTCTTGCAGTCCCTCCATATTAGCCTGCCGCTACTGTTCCTGGGTGCTTCACCCTGAAGGGCACCCCACTGCTCCCCTCAGGTGGGAAGGGCATAGACTCCGGAGTCAGACACCTGTGACCATGTGCAAGTAACTTCACTCTCCTAGCCTCAGATGTACTCAAAGCAATGACTTTCTAATGGTGGAATTTCATGTGGTCTAACAAATATTTGAGGGAAAGCTTTTGTCTTTATGAGGGGAGAAAGAAGAGGTGACATTGGGGCATAAAATCAAACCCTAGGAACCTCTGAACTCCTTTCAAGAGCAAACGAGGGCGAAGAAATCAGCTCAGCCAGTCCTACAGCTACTCTCTAGGTAATTTGCTCTTTACTGGGGGCACCTGTAGTGTTTTCTGAGGCTCCATCTCAGCACCTGAGCCAAGCTCATTCTTAAGCTCCAGGGATGAACCTAGACTCCATCCCAATTTGAAAACAACCCCCCCGGGGGAAAGGGGATGCTGTCCAGCAGGGCTCCCGTGTCAGTGTAGTGTGTGACTTGCTTCCTGGGAGCACCCGAATGGCCAGAGCACCACAGGCCCTGGCCAGCACCCTGGGTTCTGCCCAGCCCAGCCTCTGGCCTCAGCCCAAGCTGTGCTTATCTCCAGAAACATCTCCAGGCTCCTCTTTTCCTCCCAGCTGCCTGAAAGGTGTTGGGGACCTCCAGGAATCCTTTCAGGGAGCCTACTGTGCAAACCTCTCCTGGCCTTGCTGTGTCAGTGCCTTTTCTCCCCAGATTCTCAGCCCTCCCCCTCCCTCTTCCTTCTGTCCCCCTCCCCCACCTTTTCCCACCTCTCCTCTCCTGTCAACCCTTCCCCTCCCTCTT
>NW_006792448.1:3276137-3282332 GCF_000442215.2 Lipotes vexillifer
CTTTCCCTCCTCCTTGGCCTTTCTCCCTACCTCCCCTCCTCTGTCTCCTGACCCTTCCTCCACCTTTCTCTCCAAAGCTCACTCCCCACATTCTCCACCTCTCCCCCCCCCTCCCTCCCTCTCTCCTATCCCTTTGGTAAACTTTGCATCCTGGTATTTAAATCTCCACTCATTTCCTGGTTCAGCTGAGGCTCTGATTCCAATTATATCACCTTCATCCTTGCAAACAGACAATTCCGGGCAGTCTGACTGTTTGCTGAGCCCACTTATATAACCACTTTCCCCCCTTCCTCCCTTGCCCCTCCCTGGACCCCTGCAATCTGCGCAGTCTGGAGGTGTGCGACCAGAGAGGTCCCGTCGCCCCACCCCATCCCCCGACCCTGCTCCAGATCCCCTTTCCCTGGTTCTTCCTAATGCCACGATGGTTTGTTCCAAGATGGTGGGTCTCTGGGTCGAGTCAAATACCCATCTCCACAGCTTGCCTGGGGGATGTTTAAAGTGTACAGTTTGATAGGTTTTGCTGGGGAAAGCATCCCCACAATCAGGATAGCGAACAAAGCCATTAGCTCCCAGGAACCTCCAGCCCCTTGGCAATCCTCCCTCCTGCTCTCCTCGGGTTCCCCACCCCCAATCTGGGGACTAGTTCTCAATACGTGCCTCCTTTAGGGGTTTCAGCTTCTTGCTGGTACTGTCTTCTTCCCATCCTGTTCCCACAACCCGCCCCCCACCCCAGCCATGATAACAGGGTTTCCACCCCTTGTTTCTTATTACAGCTGCTCTCTCTGCCATGCTGGCCTCGCAGGGCTTCCTTGCCCGCCTGTGTCCACGTCTGGGATTCTTCGGTTTAGGTATTGCCCTCTTCCTTTTGTTGCCACTTTTGGAAACCAAGGCCCCCTGGGAGGAGGCGCACATTAAGTCTGTACCACCGGGGGACAGAGGAGCTTGTCAAGCGCTTTCTGAAGGTGAGATGCTGGGCAGAGAAGAGAATTCTGCTGGGAAAGGCTAGCGGGGAGGAGTCCAGCCAGAGTCATTCAGCCCCTCAAGCTGTGGGGCTATGGGGCAGGGACTGTCACCAAAGCTGGCGATGGGCAGAGAAGCAAGCAGCTTCCTGCCACCCCGTGCCTGGCCCTGTGCTCACCTGACGTACGTGCAGCCTTGCCATTCGGTAAAACATTTCTCATTTTTCCATAGCCTGGTTCAGGTCACAAGATGCTCTCAGGATTTTTATTAGTATTATTATTTGGTTCTAAAATAAGACCCTAGAAAGAGTATTCCAACTGAGTTCTTAATTCAGGGCACCTTCTAAATTAGCTGTACAGGAAGACGCACAACGTCAGGTAGGCTGGGGCCAGCCTGTACCGGCTTGTGAGCGCTGGAGCCGGTGGTTAAATTTTAGGAGTTTTGTAACCAGTGGTTCAGCACAGTCACTGAAATCGGCCGTGGTGGGAGTATTTACACGATGGAAATCAGCACAGTCTACACACCAGGGCCCACCCCCACCCCCACATGCCTCCTTTGTTCTGGAGAGCTGGCTGTCAAAGCTTTCCTAGCACGCCACTGATGGGGATGGAAGAAACCTTGGAGATCCCAGGGATGATACCTCCTCCCCCTACTCCCTGGAGCAATACATCCTCAGGGGGCATTTGGAAAGTGTGTGCAGGGGGCTTCTTTGGGGTTGACTTGCTGGGGGGCAGTATGGTATTAAGTGGGCCAGGGCCATGGACCCTATGTGTCCTGCAAGGCCTGGCGCAATCCCACATGCCCCAGTGTTGTATCGGGATGCAATAGTGCCTCTGCAGAGGCACTAAGATTCCTTGCCAGCTCCTGGCTTTGTAAAGGAGGTTCCATCAGAGTGTATCAGGCACCATGTGTGGGGTGATGAAGATGAACAGCTCTCAGCTCTGCCTTCCTGTAGGCCTGAGATCACTCGGCTATGTGAAGGTCTGCAGTGGCCACGGGAACCAAGGTTGTGCATATCCTAAATCCCATTCCAGACTCTTCCCACGCCAGCAGAACTGGGGGTCAGAAGGGAGGACTTGTCTTCTGAGGAAAGACCAGAAGTGAAGAGGAAGGGGGCATCCAGCCTTTGCAAACACTCTCGACACTGTTTAGCCCCGTGGGAGTGAGCCACCCAGTTGGAACACGTATCCTGCAGAGCCACAGAGACATTTATCCATGTGTTGCCAGCCACAGCAGGCACTACGGGAGGGTGGTCTTAGCAGAAATCAAGGCTGAATTATCCCAAGACAGCTGGGTGTGGGTCCTTCTTATATAACCTCCACACCCCGCTGCCCTGAGCTGCAGGGGGCTTGCCTGCCCAGGGCCTGGGAGGCACTGCGGTGTGCCCCGGCATTGCACAGCACACCCGCATGCTGCTGGGCCAACCCCTTCACTTCTGCCTGGGGAATGGGCCACCCAGGGGAACCTGAAGCTTGCCTCTGGTTGGAAGACAGACCCCCGAGGGCACTTAGATCCCTGTGTTGCTTTGCCTCTCCTGCATCCTTATAGCAAGTAAAAAAGAAGAAAGGATCTCCTTTACCAGGGGCCTTCTATATGACTTTTATATGCCAGGCACTGGCTGGATTTTATACATATATATTTCACATACCATGCAATTTACCCATTAAAAGTGTACAATTCAAAATTTTTACTATATTTGCAGAATTGTACAACCATCACCACAGTCATTTTGAGTACATATTCATCGCCTTAAAAAGAAACCTTATACCTGTTAGCGGCCACTCCCCATTTTTCCCTAGAGCCCCTGGCAACCATGGATCTACTTTCTGTCTCTGTAGATTTGCCACGTACAATATGTGGTCCATTGTGACTGGCTTCTTTCACTTAGCATGATGTTTTCAGGGTACATCCATGTTGTAGCATGAGCCAGTGTTTCAATCCTTTTTACTGCCAAATAATATTCCCTTGTATGGATCTACCACATTTTGTTATTCGGACATCAGTTGATGGACATTTGGTTTGTTTCCGTTTCGGGGCTCTTATGAACATTCATGTACAGGTTTTTACCTGTGGACAAATGTTTTCATTTCTCTTGTGTATATACCTAGGAGTGGAATTGCGTCGTCATATGTTAACTTTACATATTTTTTTATCAATTTACCCAACTTGCCAAGGCAGCTATTATTATCCTTGTTTTATAGATAAAGGAGTCAAGGCTCTGAAAGGTGAAGAAATTGTCCAAGACCACAGAGCAAGGGAGTTGTTTGGGCTGGATTCAACCCAGGTTGCGTGACTCTCTCCTGTGCCGAGATCTGCGTGCTGCTGGGTCAGAATCTCCTGCATCCCACCAGCTTTCTCTTCTCTCAACTCAGTAAACCGTGATCCTTTCCTCTTTGCCAGAGGCCTTGGTTGTTGATGGTGTCTTTGTTGTTTTTCTATGAATCTTTGCCTCCCTGGAGGGGCCAGACTAGACCTCTCATTTCTCTTTGTGGGAATGTACTTTTGTGACCTTTGGAAGTCTTGGGCTGGTCTGTGACCCACTAGCACCCCGACGTTTTCTTCTCCTGTATATACATACAACCGGGTCTTCCATGTCTTATATTTGCCTTTCCTGCCTCTCTTCTTTATAAATTTCATCAGTTGACTTGGGTTCTAATATAAAACCAAACAATCATGCTGTGAATTATGTCCCCCTTTTGAAAAGCTGTCGTCCCTTCTTCACATGCCCACTTATATGTGTTTTGCGCTGGCCTAGTGAGGAAGGCTGACTGTGTGGGATCACTGCAGTGCAGCCCTGGGCCCTGCCTGCTTTCATCCTCCACCAGGACATCACACTCCTTGCGTGCAAACCTCTGTCTGCTTAGGTCATCCTATCCTATTTTCCCGGTTTGGATAACCATTCTCAGTTGTGTCTGGAGTGAAATAGTTACCATGGATGATAACTCTTTCTATCAAGCTCTATCTACTTTTCCAAGAAGACTAGGTTAGCTAACCTTTCCAGCCAGTATTTACTGAGCATCTACTAGGCTGGAGTATGTTGTGCCTTCACTGTTCATACATATCTTTTTGATGATGAGGTGATAATAACCATGGAAATGTTTTCCTGTTGTCATCTTTTGCTATCCTATGGTTTGATGGTGGATTTTAGGATGTTCTCCAGTGCTTCAACGTCGGAAGTTGTCAGTGTCAAAAGCTTTCTTTTTTTTAAAAGGCTGTCTTTTTAGCTCACCTCTTGATTTTTTTTTTTTCAAAATAGAAGCTACCTGTTGGCAAGTTTCCTATTTGAGGAGGATCTCCTGGTATTAGACACGAACCCCCAGACAAGCAGCTGGTGGTTACCTGGGGCTTCCGTTGCCAGGCGTGTCAGTCACACAGAGGGAGGGAACCAGCAGCTCCCAGATGGCTTGGGGTGGTGGAGAATTTGTCAGCACATTTACTGTGTCATCTAGGGCTCAGTTGCATTTAGAATGAGCAAGGGGCCCGACAGTCAGGCTTCAAATACATGCTGAGCCCATACCTACAATGTGCCCCATTTGGGTGTTAGCACTCACAAGCTCTGACTGGGAGCAAGTTGCTTCACCTCTCTCTGCCTCAATTTCCTCATCTGTAAAATGGGCATAATAGTAGCATCTACTCAATGGGGTTGTTGTGAGTGTTAAATGAATTATTATGTGTAAACTGCTTACAACAGTGCCTGGCACAGAGTAAGTGCTCGGTAACAGTTAGCTACTTGGAAAACCAAATCTTAAACCTGTTCTGTCCAATACGGTCATCTCTACCACAGGTGGCTCTGGAGCACTTGAAATGTGGTCCAAACTGAGAAGAGCTGGAAGTGTAAGACTTAGTGTTTAAAGAAGAATGTAAAAGAGATCCTTAACCATTTGAAAGATATTGACCACATGTTGAAATGATAATATTTTGGATGTGTTGGTATTTAAATATGTCCTTAAAATGACCTGTTTATTTTTATTGTTTAAATGTGGTTACTAGGAAATTTTAAATTACATACATCGCCTGCATCTGTGGCTCACACAGGACTGTGCTGGTCCAGATCAGTAAAAAGTAGCCAACAATGACTGTCCAAATCTTGAGCCTTCTCTGAGAATGCCCAGTGTGGAACTGAATTGGGTGCCGCCAGGCAGCTCTGAGAATGCCTGTTGTGAGGCCCGAGGAGGGGCGGCTCGGGGAGGCCAGGGACTGGACGGGCCTGCAGGCTTCCTCCCTCCCCACGCAGCAAGGAGGAGGCCAAGAGCAGAGGAGCTTCCAGGCCAAGGACACTGTGCGCCAAGGTGTGGCGACGGATTAGAAAGCTCTGAAATGATGTGCATGGAGGCCAGGACGCCCCGTGACCTGCTTTCTCCCATCCTGGGCCCGGGTGGTGGCTCCAGCCCCCTACCCCCACTGCCCTGACAGCAGGGCCCTCCTCCCGATCAGGTTCCCAGACTTGCTCATCTGCATCCCCCTTCTCCCCCTTCCAGGGCTCAGGCTTGATTTTCGACCTTGTTTTCCGAAGGCAAGCCTGCCTCCCCCTCCCCCTCCCCCAGTCCCCAGGGGGTTGCTTCAGCCTCCATTACCAAACCCTGTGACAAGAAATGCGGCCCCCTTATTAAAATAATGTAATGTCTAACTAAAATAGAAACCCCAGATAACAGTTTTTGATGTTTTAATGACTGGGCTCATTAGACAGACTTCCCACTTAAAGTGTCTGTCTAGCAATTAAGGCAAAAAAAATCATAAATGATGACCACACCTTCTGTGGCTTAATGGTTACTCTGAAGGCTGGTCTTATTATCGTGGTGATACAGTCTGTGATAAAAAAGAATTTAAGATACTCTCCCAAGATTTATTTCCCTATTAGCAAGCTGGGGGAGGAAGGTTAAGAGTACTCTTAAGGTCAGAACTGGAAAGGGAGAGGGTGAATAATAAGATGCCGTGAATTTCCCTCCTGCAGAACCATCCTCCCCCTCAGCCCGTGGGGAGGTCGTGCACACAGAGGGGTTTAACTTTTGCCTGTCACAGGCAAGTCTGTGAATTGTTACTCCAAGTGACCCCAAGCAGTTTATTTAGTTAATTGTCAAAAGCATGCAGGCTGAACTGTAGAATCACCTACTTCCATGTAAATTATTTTCAATCCTAATCTGCTGACAACGAGGAAACAAAGGGAACGCTTGATGAGAAAAACCTGGGAGAAGGCGTCCAACTCCTTCAAACCAAAGGTCCCTGACGGGGCGGGGG
>NW_006792448.1:3282396-3315560 GCF_000442215.2 Lipotes vexillifer
GGGGGGGGGGGGGCCTGCTGATGGGATGGGAGAAGGCAGAAGGAAAGCACCACTGAAAAGTTTACTGTTGCCAGAGAGATGGCAGTGTGGGTGCCCCCTCCTGGGAGTGCCTGGGGGCTCAGACTTGGAAGGAGGAACTTGAGAAGGGCTGCAGCCCAGCAGCTTAAAGGAGACACAATTTAAAAGTGAATTGCCTTAGAAGTTGGTATAGGAGTGGACGCCTTTAGCCTTTTTATTAGGCTTGTCTTAGGTGATGACTGATATTTGGGGAAAGAGGCCATTAACGGAGCCACTGTACCTGTGCTGGCGGGATGGGAAAGGCTGCCCGCTGCCTGAGACTGGACACCAGAGATAACCAGGCTCCTTATCAGAGGGGCCGCCTTGATTCCCACCCTCCACCCCAGCCAGCAGGAGGGGTTGGTAGGGCTGCACTCTGCCAGTTCATTTTTAGGAATCACATTTAATCACCAGACTTGCCCAGTCCCTCCGCTGGCTCTGTCGCCCTGCAACCTCTCCCAGCCCCCTGGTAGAACAGGCAGCCTTGGGGGTTTTCGAAGGTGTGTGTAGGGTTAAGCCAAAGCCAGAGTGAGAGTGGAGTCCATTTAAATGCTCTACAAGACGGGACTGGGGAAAGCCCGGAGGGCCGGTGGTAAGACATGGGAGGGGTGTTCTTTCAAAGGCTTTGAACACGTGACCGTTATTTATGAAGCATTTATTCTGGGCCAGGCGTCGCGCTAGGGTAAATTGCATGAAAGATGAGACAGCATCCTTCACATTTATTTTTCTTTGGAGAACACTCAACGCCCCTTCCCAAAACCATTTGTTGGAGTGGAGTGGTATTTTCATTTACCTCTAGGACCTGACTGGTAATTAATAAAGCATTTTATAGGCACTCAGTTATTCCTGGCAGCAATCCTATACAAAGGATAGCTGTTGTTATTCCCATTTTATTGATGAGGTAACCGAGGCAGAATGTGATAAGACGTTTTGGGTGCAAATGAGAGAAAACCCAACTCAAACTGGCTGAAGCGAAACAGGATATGCATTGGCAACAATCCCTGGGTAGGGTCAGATTCAGATAGCCCCTGCACCTAGGCTCAAGAAACTCAGGACACGGGTTTCTTTGTCTCCGGGCTCTGCTTCCCTCACGGTTTGGCTTCATTCTCAGGTCAGCAAGGTTGCGAGATGGCAGCAGTAGGGATAGCCTCATGGTCTCTCCAGCTCAACTCCAGTAGGAAAAAGAAAACACCTCGTGCTGGTTGTTAAAGACAAAGCCTTAGGATTCACTCTGATTGAGCCTGATTGGCTGTCTTAAGTCACATGTCCATCCCTGAACCAATCCCTGTAGCCAGAGCATAGAACTCATTGATTGGCTTATGCCTGGTCACATGCTCCTCCCAGGAACCAGATATGGAATCTGTCCTCCACCACATGGGCCAGAGTGGGAGCCAGTAATCCACAAAAGAAAATCAGAAGCTGTGGCTAGAAAAGGGGGATGGATTCTGGGAAGCCAAAGCACAGGATTTCACTCGAGAAGGTGCGCTGGTAACAAAGTCAGGCCTGGACACCAAGACCATCCGAGTCTTTTGGTCCTTCTCCAAGTCCCGCAGAATAACAAGCATCCTGGCTGTGGATGAGGCCAACTTTTGGCTTTGCCTAGTATCACTTTTCTAAGCAGATCTTTCTAGAGCATCCTAAACAACAATAGTAACCAAAAAAGTATTCTGAGACCCATAGACAGCCTGGTAAGGTGTGAATAGGAAGACACCATACAGTGACTGACCCATAAAAGCTGCCCTTGTCATCTCTAACACTTGAAGGGCACCCAGACCCTCTCTGACACTGTACAATCACACCGAACGTTCAAGTCCTTGCTCAGACGTCCCTGTCAAAATATTTCACTCCCTCCCATATTCTCGTCCTGTACTCTTTTTGGTACTCTAGCCCATCGTAGAGTTTGGGTTAGCTAATAGCTTGTGGGGGTTTGTTTGTGCCAGTAGATTTTTATCTCATCTACTAGCTTGGCTCAATTGGTAATGATTGTCAGATGAAGGATTCAGAGGAGGCTTACGAGGAAGATCACTGTGATCTATTAGTGATGCCTGCTGAGAGGGGCAGGGTGGTAACTGAGAGATAGGATGCTTTCGGTTGCAAGTAAAGAAAACCGAGTCAAACTAGTTTAAGCCGAAAATACCATTTATTACAAAGATAAAGGGATATGTCATGGGTCTTAAAAGCAGGGAGAACACTACAGCCAGACCTCATGAGAGACTGGAACCAGGAAAGCCATCGGCAACCAATTTCTTCCTCAATATTGTCCGTCTTTCTGGGGTCATATTCTCTCTCGGCTTCTCTCTGTACAACTCATTGATCCTTTCCTCTCTACAGATCGGCTCTCTTCGATTTTCCTTGCACATGATAGATGGGCATACAAGATTCATATCTGTATGGCCATCAGGTCTGGCCACAGGGAGGGAAAGTCTGGGCTACTCGAGATTAAGTCAGTTATCTACCTTTGGTCCAATCAACTCTGGTCAGTGAGCAGCGTTCCTTAATAGCCAGGGAAGCCTATGAGGTGAGAGAAGAGCCAGTTTTTAGGAAAAGAGGGTCATCAGGGGCCAGACAGACACTCCCAGAGGAGGCTCCTTCTTATTTATTCTCTGTATCTGCTGACCACGCCTTGCTAGGAACGGTAGAGGCCACAATGGGAATGGTGATGGCAGTGATGGTGGTGGTGGCAGCAGGGACACAGAAATAAACAAAACTTAGACTTCCCTGAGGGACTTGCAATCCAGCAGGGAAAAATGACGTAGATCCCACAAAGACTCTGGTAACTGCCAAAAAGCAGATCCTGGGTGGCTGTGTCACTGAGCTGAATTGGTTCACCATATTGGTCCACACTCTCTCCTCTCGCATTCCTCTCAAACGCCACATAAGAGGGAGCAACATTAATTCACAAGCTGTGCGACCACGTTGAGATTTAGCCTTTCCACCTCAGGCGAAAGCCTCTCGGCAGCTTTCCCTTCTCCATTCACCCCCGTCCCTGACAACTGGAGCAGTGCCCTTGCCCCTAAACAGCCTGATATCCAGCCAGCCCCCTGCCCTCCCTCTCTCCCTGTCAAACACCGTCACATCCTGATAATTATTTTAAAAGAAAAATATAAGGACAAAGTCATGCCAGAGCCCAGGAAGCAATCTGTGGCCGCCCTGATGTCATCAGGAGCCCCATTTCCTTTCCGTCTAAGTGCCCTGCCCAGAAATTGCATTTTCAGTCAGAGAACTTGGCGTTTCAGAGCTTTCATAGAAAGTCGCAGCTCAGCTTGTGAGTGTCTTTAAGAGATCAGGCCTGTGGTTCAGTTTCCTCCCTCTCTCTCTCTCTCTCTCTCTCTCTCTCTCTCTCTCCCTTGCTTGATCTCACACGCTCTCTTAAGAATCCAAAATGCCTCCTATTTTTTGATTTTCTAATCAGATATTCACAATGGGCACTTTCTCCATTTTCTCTGTCCTACAAAAAGAATGTAAGCACTTTTACCTGCTAAATTAAAAGGAACTTCTGTAAAGGGGTAGGAGGTCATTCGTGGAACCAGGGACCTGAGTCCCCAGTAAAGACAGAGCTGCAGGTGCTATCGGACAGTGACAGAAGTTTCCAGGGGAAGAGGAAGCTTTGAGGGGAGACTGGGTGATTGCCTTCACTGCAGCCCACCCCGCCTGATTGAAATATGGCTTCTGCGGTTGCTGGGTTCTGCATAATAGGTTCCCAGCTGTTTGTCAGCTTGCAAGCCATGGGCTTTTCCCTGTCTGGTAGAAGACAGCCATCTGTCCCTCAGCTGTGCGCTACAGGAGGACACCTCGGCGAGACACAGTCATTCATTCATTCCTTCACCCAGTAATCAGTTACTGGGATCCCCACTGGTTAACCCTACCCCAGGACCCTCCTCCCAGCTCACTTTGCTGTCTCCTGCTTTGACCACCAGACCTCTGGTTGGGATGAGAATGCAGGCTATAAATGGCTTTGCTTTCGCAGACCTCTGCTCCACCTCTAGAGGACATGGCAACAAAACTACTTGCCACGAAACTGCCTCAAAGTGGCCACGGGGATTCAAGGACTCCCTCTTTTTGTCTAGACCCAAGAATGCCTGAGTTCTGACGCACAGCGTTTAGGGAGTATTGAGATAATCTGTTAACGTCGCTTAGCGCCGAAGTTCAGTTACAGTCTCTACTAAGAGGAAGTTGGGAGAGATTTTTGCACCAAAGTTACCCGCCCCAGAGTGAGCAGAATAACCCAGAAATGCCACACCAGGTTGAAAAGCGCTGTGAAGTGTGGTTGAAAATACAATCACTGCCTCTCAGGCAGGGCAGCTAATGTATGGGCATGGCTGGATGCTACTTTTTATCACCTTGACCGCTGTTTCCCCAGAGCTGCTGTATCCAGGTGGAACCATCCTGCTCCACGCTCCCTTTTTCGTTTCAAAGTGTTCAATTTTAATGCAACAGATCAGGGAACAGAAGCCACTTAGGAAGTAACTGCATATGCAAACCACTGTGGAACTCACTGCAATTGAAAATGCAGTAAAACCTTGATTACGTGCACCCCAAGTAACCGGAACTCTCAATTCCTTAGAATTCTACTTTTAGGGGAAAAAAGCATATGATAAGCGGGGAGGAGGGGAATCTCGTCTCAGGAATTTTTCTTTTTTAACTTCTTCCAGGGTCTGCCTAGACTCAGACTACCGTCTTCCTAAAACCCCTTTCCTTTTTCACCTCCCTTTAAAATCCCTCATGATGGAAAGTGATGTCAGAGGGATGACCCTGAAATGCATAAAGTCAGTTCAGCTCCCTTATTTTATAGACAAGGACCCCGAGACCCAGGGAGATGAAGGGACCTGCCCCCAAGCCACATAGCTGGTGGCTACCAGCAGCCAAGTCTCTTAAATGCGAGTCACATGCTGCAACTATGACCCACCACAACCCTCAGCATCAGCTGCCTAATCTTTATAGTCACCACGATGGCTGCACGTAAACTGAAAACAAGAGGGAAAAAATGATAGGGGCCCGGCCAGACGAGAGCATGGGGTCCAGAGCATCTGGCTTCAGGACAGCAGTTGGACAATGGCCAAAACAGAGTGCAATGGCCATTTAAATTAGCCGTCTTTTAGATTTGGTTAGAATCAACAAGAAGCCTATTAAACTTTAAAAGCCTTTACAAATGCTTTAAAAGCCCTAAAAATGAAAAGGCTGGGGCGCAGCCCGGCATTGCCTCTTACTGAACACTTCAGCCTTCCCAGGGCACTTCGTTACCTCCTCTTCTGTGAACTCCTGTGTCTGCATCTGAAGGAATCCCTGTCCCTGTTTTTTTCCCCAGAGCTGCCCTTCAGGCCAGCCTCGGAATAAGCAAGTCACTTATGTAGCACAGTTGTGGGGCAGCAGGAGGACAACCCTCTCCCTGTTCCAGCCTCAAATATGCACTTTTCCATGATCAGCCTTAAAAGTATCTTAAATTCCACTCTGAGTCATCGAGTGGGGCCTTTTCGGATTTCAGGAGATCTGGGCCAGTCCTAGGCCTGTATATCCTCAGATGCATTTCTTCCCTGCTCTGCTCTGCATGCTGGGGGCTGACCTGAAAGCTGCATTGCCCGGGCTCCCTTGCCAGTGGGTTTCTAGCTAGGTTTGGCCAATGGGAGACACTAACTCAGGGCAGGAGGGCAGGAGGAAGGGAAAAACCAGGTGTCTCCCTCTCTCCCCCACCCTTCTTTAAATCTGGTGGCATCTCTACCATGCCTGTGTCCTGTGTGTGGCTCCAGCTTCCCCCGGGTATCCTCACCGTGGTTCTGGCACCTGCAGGAAAGCTCTGAGTCAGTGCTCTGTTAATACCATCTCCTCTCCGGGTATTCTACCAGCTTCCTGCTGTTGTTACTCATGACTTCTCTCACATGCGCCCCCGGCACTAAATTCTCTGTTGAGTTACCTGTTCCTCACTGGTCCCTGAACAATACAAGATCCCCATATTTATTAAAATGCAAGACCCCCTCACACCTTCAACAACAGTGTTCAGTGAAGATCAGCTATATACCACGGGCTTCCCCCAGAGGACAAAAATTTGACTTAGTCAGCTTTTGCCTAGAACCCACAGTTAATGAGTCAACCCCAAAAGCCAGTTAAAGCAGGCCTTGGAAACCAGAGGTATATGAATACCTTAAATATTTTGACTTAGAATATATGTGGACATTTCTTCACTAATCTCTTGAGGTTGGTCAAGGCCTCTTATTTGTATATAGGTTTAGTGGTTGGCGTTCCCCACTGTTCTTCTTGCATAAACTTTACATCCTCATAAATAAGTCATCTTCTGCGGTTTCTAGAATGGATTTATTAAAGTGAAGAACTTAAAGACACATGCAAAGCATATCTGAGTACAAAATTCTTCTAGGTTTCTGGTTTGCTTTCCAATATTTTATTATCTCATTCACACCTACCTAATTAAACAGCATTTTTTTAATGACTCACCTTTGAGTCTGTCACTTTCATCTGCATGTAAATTTCAGTTTACTTTCTTTTTTTTGGCTGCGTTGTGTCTTCGTTGCTGTGTCTTCGTTGCTGCGTGTGGGCTTTCTCTAGCTGCGGCGAGCGGGGGTTACTCTTTGTTGTGGTACGCGGGACTCTCATTGTGGTGGCTTCTCTTGTTGCGGAGCACGGGCTCTAGGCTCACGGGCTTCACTGGTTGCAGCACGTGGGCTCAGTAGTTGTGGCTCGCAGGCTCTAGAGTGCAGGCTCAGTAGTTGTGGCACGTGGGCTCAGTAGTTGTGGCACACGGGCTTAGTTGCTCCACGGCACGTGGGATCTTCTCGGACTAGGGATCGAACCCGTGTCCCCTGCATTGGCAGGCGGATTCTGAACCACTGCGCCACGAGGGAAATCCCCAGTTTACTTTCTTTTTGAATTTCTATTTCGTCAATTTACATTATATTTAATTAAGTTGTGAAATAACAGTAACAAACACAACTGGCATAAACAGGTGTGGGCACAGCGCAGCCGCTCCTTGTAAGGCACGCAGCTCAGCTGATAGGCTTACCCGAGAGAGGTCTAGTAGCCTCCAGTGTTCAGAGTGTGGACGACGGGATTGAGTAGGCTTGCAGAGGGGATGCAGAGTGTAGGAAGTGGAGGTGGTACTCCTGTAATTTCAGCTGGGGCTCTGTGGCTGGAGGTGTGGACCCAGCATGGAGAAACAAGCACATGGCCGATTGGATGGATGGTTGCCTCATGATTATAATATTAGTGCATCAGGATTCCCAGAATGGCTTCTGCTGCCAAGAATTGTGTGATTGGCATCCACTTCTTAACCTCTGTGTGCCTCAATATCCTATTATAAAATGAGGCTAAGAATAGTATCTACCTCAGGAGGTTGTTGTGATGAGTAAATGAGATAATACACGTGGAGTCCTTGGAGCAGTTTAAGGCACAAACTAAGAGCTCGATGAGTGCTCACTGTGATTATTATGTACAAACAGCAGCGAGAAAAAGGAAAGCCCACAAAGAAGGTGGAGGCAATGTGAATGCCAGGTTAAGGAACTGTCCGCCTTACCAAGGGCGAAGTACTAAGTACCAAGTACTTAGCACTAAGTACTAAGCACCCATCGAAGATGATTGAGCAAGAGAAAGACATGGTCCAGTTTGTTCTCCTAAATGAGTCAGCCAGCAGTGTTCAGAGTAGACTAGCGCAGGGAGAGCAAAGAGGGGACCCTGCTGCCCACGCTGCCCCTGGGATAACCAGGGGTTCCCTGGCCTTGGATGACGGCTGGCTGAGATGAGCCAGGCACTGTCAGGGCGGCAGTAGGGATCCGGAGAGGTACCTGGCGAAGGAGCCGGAGCCCTTCAGATACCTCCCAACAGGACCAGAGTCACTGCACCTGCCACTGGACAAAGCAGGGCCACTGGCCAGGGCAGGAAGGCGTCTCTGAAGATCCCAGACATTTATAAAGGGTCCCAGAGTCTGTCCGTGACCCCCACTCCTTACAATGAGCCTAAAGTCCAGTTCTAAGCAGTCAACATTCAGTTTCCCCTAAAGAGATTTACTCTTGTATACTATTAATAGCTAATGTTTATTGGGCAATTTATGAACTCTTTTGATCCTCACAATAATCCTAGGAGGTAGGTAGTATTATTACTCTCTCCACTTGACAGATGAGAAAACTGAGGCACAGAGAGGTTACGTCACTTAGAGTCACAGCTATTAGATCTCAGAGCAGGAACCCTAATCCTGGTCTAGGGGCTGCATTTTTACATCTTCTACTCCTTGTCAGTTCATGTTTGTTCAGGAGGTACAAATTTGTGTCTAACATTTGCCTGTGACGAACTTCTTTGGTGGGGAGAATTCTGTTGGGGGAGGGGTAGGTAGTGAGCCCCCTCAGGCAGGCATCACAAGGCTAAACATACTTGGTGGGAAAATGGGTCCCTTCCCTCCCCGCTCCTCCGTCTGCTTTCCCCAGCACACTCCCAGCTCTCCCTCAAAGCCTGCTGTCAGGAGCCCTGAACTAGACCGCAGCCCCTTGACAACAGGACTATGTCTTCTCGCCTTTTCTTCCACCATAAGGCCCAGCAAGGGCGCAGCAAATGCCCAGCAAAGGCCCAGACACAGGTAAGCCCTTTAGCTCAGCTGAGTTGATTTGAATGAACTCATTCATTCTAAGATGTAAGTGGCTGGTAAGATTTTAAAGACGCCACTCCCAGATATGGGCATTTTCACATGGGCTAAAGTCCAGGTTTATCTTGCCCCAGAGGAATTTGGTTGTGGAATTATGGGCATCAGCCAGCTGAGGAGGCTTGGGGGGACAGTAGGAAAGGGGTTAGGGTGACAGAGGCCCTTCCTGAACCCACACAAGCAGCCTCAACTTCTGCCCATGTCCTCCCAGGTGCTGAAAACTGCAGACTTTCCAGGTTCTGATGCAGGGCCTGAGGAGCCTGAGAAGTGTGTGGGAGGGCTCAGCTCTGGCCGAGAGAGCTCTGGAAGCCCGTCTTGCCCACGCTGGCTCTGAATGTGTAAGCACGAACCGTGAGGCCTGGGCCTGGGCGTAGTGTTGGTGGGGCCTGAGCAATTCCCCTGTGCGTGGCTCACGGCCCACTGTGGTCTCCAGGTGTTAGTTGACTACCTCGGGGAGGTGCAGATGTGCTGGCCCCAGAGGAGTCGGCCCCAGCGGAGTCAGCCCGGAGGGGTGCAGGAACACTGAGGGAAGGCTGGCTGGGACCCCAGGAGCCACCTGCCACCACTCCTAGGAGTTAAGCCAACTCTGAAGATAGAACAGCTCCTAACATGACAAGTGAAATAAAAGTAACTGAAGTGAAACACAGGCATATGCCCACTCAAGGCAACGTGGAGCATCACTTAAAGGCCCAGCGTGGGGAGGAGTGGCCTGTTGTGGCAGCACCTCATGCCTTGTTTGCCCCTGACCTCTGCTCCTGGCTGCCAGGGCCTCCTTTTGCCTTCTGGAAGCTGGGCCTGCCCCCAGCACCATTCACCTCCTTAGCTGCTCTGGGGCCGGGGCCACATGCCCCCTGCTTGCCTTCTCAGTTCCACACTTGAGCACACCGGGACATCCACCCAGGGGTCATAGACAAGGAACCTGGATGCAGAGGAGGCCTCATGCCCACAGAAGCTTCAGGAACACTCTGGTGTAGAGACCTTGCACAGACACCAGCAGGAAGTCGGGGAGGGGTGAGGCTTTCTTTGTAACAACCCTGGTAGACATCTCGGCTGTGTCTGAATGTCATGATTCCCCCCATTCACTGCATGGGATTAGTCGGCTGTGTCTGAATGTCATGATTCCCCCCATTCACTGCATGGGATTAGAGCACAGCCGGCCCCTCACCCTAGGACAAGGCTGTCATTTCTTCAGAGACGAGCTAGGAGAGAAAATAAGTTCCTGATAGGGATTGCCAAGATAAGGCTCTTTATAACCTTGTAATCAAAAGGGGCAACGGGGTTTCCTTACACTGGCACTGTTTACAGTCAGGGGGACTTCAAGTTCATCTTTTCCAGGGCTCTGAAATGTATTTTGCTGCTAGATTGAATGGTAAAGCCCCATATAACAAATTCTATTACAGAGAAGCGTTCTGTTAGAGAGATTTCCATGTCCCAGCAAACAGCCTGCACGGACGGGGACCTCTTGATGGGTCCAGAGGCAGTGTTCTTACAGGCTCCTCTCGTCTGCTCTCTGATTCCAATGAGAAACATGTTAAGTTCTCTGGGTCTCATCTGTGTGAGGAGCGGCAGGGGGAGAGCTGATCAGAGACCGAGGTGCTTACAGACTTTTCCTTTGACCTCAGGAACAGACCCTCAGGATGTTAGTTTTGGAGAGAAGCTTGGAAATCAATCATTTGGAGCACTGTTTTTCAAACTGTAGGTGGGAGCTTATCATGGGTCATATGATCAGTCTAGTGGGTCGTAATCCACCAGCTTAAATATATATATATATATATATATATATATATGAATAGATTAGAAAATGTTAACATGCATCATGTGTATTGGGCTGGCCAAAAAGTTCTTTCAGGTTTTTCCATAAGCTGTTACAGAATAAAGTAAATATTGTTCACTCAAACTTTTCTTTCAGTTTTACACACACATAGATTTAGATCCTGGCCATGGGAAAAAAAAATGTTATAATCGGTTATAGTTGAAAAAAGTTAAAGAAACACTGGTTTTGTCCACCAGTACCTACTCTTTTTTTTTTTTTCCAAGAAAATTGAGGTTCAGGGAGAGAAAGCCACTTATCCAAGATCACCCAACTCCTGAAATTTGAATCCAAGACATGTGGCCTGATTTCTAGGCCAGGCCTGATCCCCCAGCAGTTTTATGCATCAAATCATTTCTGTGGGGGGCAGTCAGAAGCAACCTGCATTAGTACCTGGGTGAGTCAACCTTCTGAGTATCAGTTTTCTCGTCTATAAAATGGGCCTATACCCACCCAGCAGGGTTGTGGTGAGGATAGTGAGATTACATAAAACCCATGCCCAGCCCATGGAAGGGACACATTGCTGCCTGTTTATACTACTTCTTTCTTTCCACATATCTGGTCATGGAACTCCCCTAACTAATACCTCTCCACAAGCAAACATCCCAGAAGGAAGGTGAAGAGCTGAGACTGTTTGCACACGTCTCCTTTCTTAGCCAGATTCCAGCATTTCTTTGAGATTGCTGGTCCTCTGCTGAGGGCCTGAGTGACAGCTCCTTCCATCTTGGGTCCCTACAGATCATGAACATGATTGCTAGCAACGCAGGTGGGTTGAGAAAATTCCAACCTGCCTAACAATTTGATCACACCTGCGTAACACTGTGAAAGAGTTTTACCTGTAGTCTCACCTGCAGAGAATAGTGATGGGTCAGATCCCACCTCTTGCCCCAAACATCTCATACTGTTGCCCTGCTAAAAGGCTCAGCGTGTTGGAATCTTCTCTGAGCAGGTCGTACAAGCGGATAGCAAATAATCATGTAGAAAACAAATGCCTTGTGGAGACTGTTTCAATTTCAACTCACTCAGAACTCCTCAGAGCCCCAAACCATTGTGGTGCTTTTCTTCTCTAGTATACAGACCATCACTGTCCTACAGAAATATCATGCGAGCCACATATTCACTTTAAAATTTTCCTAGTCGTCACATTAAAAACAGAAGAAGAAATAGGCGACATTAATCTTGGTGACATATTTTATTTAACCCAATGTATCAAAAATATTATCACTTCAACATGTAATTCGTATAAAAATTATTTGTAATTTATTCTCTAGCTTTGTTTTGTACTAAATCTTCAAAACCCGGTGCATACTTTACCCCCACGGTTCATCTTCATCTGACTAGCCGAATTTCACGTGCTCGGTAGCCACATGGGCTGGAGGCTTCCGTGTTGGAAAGCTCAGGCAGAGAGTCTTCTGCACATAGTAGGAGTTAAAACATTTTGCTGAGCTGAGCCTGATTGTGGGCACTTGTCGATTTGCAGGCTGTACGCTGAGATCTGAGGAGAGAGACTGAGAGGGAGAAGGGCCCTGATGGTGGTGCTGGAAAGAAATCTCTTAGAATGAGCCAAATGACAGCCTCTAAAACTGCCACGGAACTGCCTCCTTTTCAGAGGCTACATCAGACTTTTTGGTCATGACGTGGACAGTTCCAGAGGTGCTGACAGTCAGAACACCTGCATTAGAAGTGCAGACGGATGCTGCCGTGCTGTGTGTTGTGGGACCAGTCGCAGGATGGTGGGCCGTGCCAAGCATCACCAGAAGTGTGGCTGTTTAGTTGGCTTGGAGTTGAGAGCTGGCCCCCTGAGGTCTCA
Source organism: Lipotes vexillifer (assembly GCF_000442215.2). Classification (NCBI taxonomy): domain Eukaryota; kingdom Metazoa; phylum Chordata; class Mammalia; order Artiodactyla; family Lipotidae; genus Lipotes; species Lipotes vexillifer. The sequence goes on from NW_006792448.1 coordinate 3,294,709, forward strand.
TTTTCATCGCAAGAGAGGTTTCTACTCCCCATCTTGAACATTTGTGTCAAGAAGAACGTTAATTTTAGTTTTTGTGGTTCATGCATTTCAAGGGATTTACCCTAAGTAAAATGAGACACTCTGTGATATCTCTGGAGAGGGCTAGTTCTTGGGGGAAACTGGAATTCGGCTGCCTCTGTTGACACTCTGTGTGCTCGTGTATGGAAGGACCACCTGCTGTAGGAAGGACAGCCGCCTGGGGCACCGTTTGCCTGGCAGCTGTGTCACTGTGATGAATAGATGAACCCTGAATCATTTGGGGGCATGTGCCCCATGCCCATCCCTGATTCTGGAAGGCACTGGAGAAATCAGGAATACGAGGTGAGGCCCAGGGTCTTGTAGGGTTTTGTCTCAGAGGACAAACCATCAGCATCAGAGGTGATGAAATGCTGATTGTGGGGGTCAGGCTGTGGATCTGTAGAGACTGGAAGGGGAGGGTCGCAGTAGACCAGGGAGATGGGAGGCTGCCTGGAACTGGGTTGTGAGATGCGGGTGCAGGGGGCCTGTAGTTTCTTACCTGCAGTTCATGTCTCTAGCCAGTTGCTTGGGGCCGCTGGGCTTTGGTCCTCTCTGTCCCCCCCAAGGGCTAGTTCAAGGGCCACTTCCTCCAAGGTGGTTTCAGTCCTCCTTTCAGCCACACCCAGCAGGCTTGGCGCCTCGTTTCTGCTGCCCCACTGTTCCCGGTACACATCTTTATCCTCGAATATTACCCTCGAGAGAGCGTGTTTATTTGCGCATGAGGCTGCCTGGCCTTCTCAGCTGTGGCTCCTCCAGGGACAGCTGTACATCCGTCCGGGGTCTGGCTCCCAGGAAGACTGCAATAATGCTTGATGAGAGGCTAAACAGAGGATGAGTGCATGAAAGAATGCACAAATTCCAAATGGGGGAAGAGGCAGGAAGGAGCCCTTGGGCTTGCCCACGCTCCCTGGAGTGGCTGAGGCAAAGGAGGATGGTGGGAGGAACGTGGGCTCTGTGGATTCTGATGGCCCCCACACACCTAGCTGTGTGCAGCCAAGATAGCGACTGGCAGGGCCCACAGCAACTTGTGTGTCGGAACAGCTCAAGCCACGTCCCACGATGCCATGTCAGCCACAGCCTGCTGTCACATCTCCAATGTGACGTACACGTGTGCCCGTGTACAGAGATTACTTCAGAGCTTGAAGGGATGGTACAGAGGCCTTTCCTTCCTTTACAGATGCAGAAACTGAGTGCTGCAGAGGTAAAATGACTTGCCAAGGCCAGGTAGGGATAGAATGGGGGGCGGAACGATACCTGGGAATTGTGAATTTCAAAACCTTGCTCCTTCCTTTCCTGTGCATTAATTTGAGTCCTGTTTGTGGCTCCCTTCACTTACTGATGCACGTCAATACCTGAAGTGTATGGACTGTCACTGGGGTCTACAGAGGACCATAAAGAAGTGTCCTCCATGGAAGGACAAGGTAAATCCCCGGCTGCACTGTCATTTACCAGCAGCACCAATGACTTTAATGGACACTCAGGCACCTGAGAGTCACACATCTGTGCCTGTTCAAGACTAGAGCTGTTGGGCACAGGACGCAGGACACTGTCCCCCGAGGTGCCTGAAGTGTTCAGGTTGATAGCACACTGGCGCAGAAGCCCTTGTACTCCATGCAGGGCTGATCTGATCCGAGGCCATCACCTCGCAGCCAATGGAGACGCTGAGACGCCTCAACACCACGTGGGTTCCAGAGAAACTATTAGAATATCAGTGGGCTTTGCACCTGTGTGGTGACAGCTCCCTGTTTCTGGAGGAACAGTTGTGTCATTAGGATAGCCTCATTGTGTGGCTGACAGAAGTTTCCATGGTCCTGCAGACGGTGGAGGAGGTGGAAAGGTGAGGAAGGAGCTTGCCCGTGCCCCATAACCCCTGGGCATTCATCCACTGGCCCGCAGACCAGGCTTTCTTGCCGGCAGAGGTGCCTTTCCTCGGTCTCCTTGCAAGTAGAACCACAGACCCCAAGCAGAAGTCCTGGGGGCTGCATCGTGCCCCACAAAATAGAACCACTTGGTACCATGAGAACCCAATGGTACAGCTGGCCTATCACACAGGCTCGAGCCCATCGCCTTCTCCCAGAGTTGAGGGCATTCCATCATGCGTATGGGCCCTGAGAGTCTCTGGCCAAGGGGTGTGCCGTCTGCCTTCTCCTTGGGCCACTGTGGTTCAGTAAGGCCCAGCCAGCTTCACCCACCCTACTCTGGGAGGTACTGAGGAGAAGTTGAACCAGTCAGGGAGGAAAAGGTTAGGAAGTGGAGTGACAGGCAACCCCCCAGTCCCACTCCGGTGGAGTTTATCTCCTCCATGGGCACATTTATTCTGACCCTTGTAGAATCGTTCCCCAAGATGCTTTGAACCTCCAAGATGGGATAGTGGCCACTTCCCTTTTCATAGTGGGTAATGCTTTAAAAAACTGGGTGTAGATGTTTGTTTTCATTCGTTCACTCCACAAATATTTGGTGCCTATCATGTGCAAGAGGCTCTGTGCTGGACACCACGGAACCTCCACAACATGGAACCCACACAACAGGCAATGAGTCTTGACTTAGGTGTGGTGAACTTAGAAGAGCCTTTGACTTGGCTTCTGGCCACGCCCCACATCCTGACACATATGTGACCCCCCAGCAGGGCAGATAATCTCCTCAGGTATCAGTTTCCTGATCTGTAAAATTGGAATAACTGACCTTTAAGTTCACCCCAGCTCTAAAAACTCTCATTCCCCTAGCAATTCCACTCCTGGGAAAAGACCCAAAAGAAATGAAAACAGACTCAAATTCTTGTTGAACGAACACACATGTTCATATAGCACTATTCACAATAGCCAAAAGGCTGAAACAATGCAAAAGTCCATCCACAGATAAATGAATAAACAAATTGCGGCAGAGCCATACAACAGAGTATTTATTCAGCCATCAAAAGGAGTGCAGTGCTAGTGCATGCTGCAAGTCAGACGAACCATGGAAACATTATGCCAAGTGAAAGAAGCCAGACACAGCAGGTCACATATTATATGATCCCAGTTATCTGAAATATCCAGAATGAGTAAATACATAGAGACCGAAGGCGGATTGGTTGTTGCCAGGATCTGGGGGAGGGGCGGGTGGGAATAACTGCTAAATGGCTATGAGGTCTCCTTTTAGGAGGAGGAATGTGTTTGAGAACTAGATAGAGGTGGTGGCTGCACAATATTGTGAACGTACACATGCCACCGAATTGTTTACTTTAAAATGGTTAGTTTTCTGTTATGTGACTTTAAACTCAATTCGCAAAAAAAAAAAAACCCTCTATAATTCCTAATAACCGTAGCATAAGTACAGCCTGTGTCTCCTATGCCATACTCCCTGGGTATGAACTAGGGTCGCAGTGGAAGTAATAAACAATAGTATTTCTCTGGCTCTTTCTGCCACTCTGGGTTTCCTATAGCTGAGCTTTCAGTGGGTCTGGGGCTGCACTCACCACAACCCTCCGTGTGCCCCAGGGTGTCTCCTGACTCCTCCTCTGTGCACCTGCCAACTTGCTGTCCTCGTGCTGGGGCCTGCTGCACTGATCCTGCATGGCCGGCCTGCTGCCGCCTGTGGAGTGTGGGCCAGGGTACAGACCCAAGGTCGAGGGGGCCCTGCCCACCCTGAGGGGGCACCACTAGGGGCCCGCACTATGTCCTCTGCAGAGGTGGGAAGACCCACTTTCCCACCTTTGTGCTGGCACCTGTAGCATAGGCCCCCAGGGGCCTGTGTTCCCATCTCAGAGATGTTAGAGACACAGGCCCTTTAGAATGTACTCTCCCTTTAGGACTCCTTTCCTAGTGCAGAACCTGGTACATTGTAGGTACTCAATAATTATTTGTTAAGTGAATGAATAAACAGATGAGAAGGGATATTGGAATCTTGGGAGATGCACTAGAGGGCCATCTTAGCAACAAAAGCCAGCTGCACCCAAATCTCCCATCACCTCCAAGCCTGAGGGAACCATTTGAGGGTCCAGCTTGTGGCCTTCAGCTCCATCTGCCTTAGGGAGAGTCACATTTGGTGGGCAGCTTGCTCCTTCAGATGACAGATGCTTGGCTGCCTTGTTCCCAGGCCCTCCCAGATGGGCCCTGGCCTGCTCTGATTCTGTGTGGATGCAGCTTAAGTTCAGGCTGGATCTGCCATGTGAGCTGGCGAAGGTAGGGGATAGAAAGAGCCTGATGATGAGTCCTACCCAAGCTCTTACTTCAGCACCTGGGGAGGCAGCAGGGCATCAGGCAGGGCCTGAGTGCTGGTCCTGCCTGCTGCGAGATGGTGATGGTAAGGTCCAACTCCGTCGGTGAGGATGGAGGACACGGTGTGACCTAGTGCCTGGGGGCTCAGTAAACGTGGTCATTGCTGCCACAGTTATAGCTCTTGTAACTTCAGCAGCTCATCTCCCACCACTTTCACACATGCCTCTGTTGCTGAAAGCAGCTGAACTCTTTGGTATCCTGTACATATGCCCTGACTGTACTTTCTCACCCCACTTCTCTGCTCGTTCATTCATTCATTCAACAACTCATCTTAAGCAGCTACTCCATGCCAGGCCCTATACTAGGCTCGGGTTTGCTGGGTCTGTGGGTGTGCCCCACACACCCTTTCTCATTCCCCAGTTTTTTTGTTTGTTTGTTTGTTTTTGTTTTTTTAATTTTTTATTTATTTATTTTTTGCAGTACATGGGTTGCAGAGCACAGGCTCCGGACGTGCAGCCTCGGCGGCCATGGTTCACAGGCCCAGCCGCTCCGCGGCATGTGGGATCTTCCCAGACCAGGGCACGAACCCGTGACCCCTGCATCAGCAGGCGGACTCTCAACCACTGCGCCACCAGGGAAGCCCCCATTCCCCAGTTTTGTGTATTTATTGCAGGGACCCTCAATAAGAGGAAGGAGGTTTGAAGTGGATTAGGGGCAAGCCATATCAGAGTCACCAATAGGATGTTTTCAAGTACCACCCATCTCATTCTGCTAATTGTCACCCCCATGAAGAGAAGGGAATTGGGAACAGATTTTCTGCACTGAAATGCTCATGGGCACATGCCCAAGAGGGCTCTGGGATGCTCCAAAGCACTTTTGGACCTTTTGTGACTTTTAACTTTGGATTTGTTTGCACCATGCTCAGCTGTGGGAGGCTAACGCTCTGCAGGTGGGCAGGCCTGACGGTTACCTGGTTAATTCAGCCACACTAAATAGTTCAGGTCCAAAACATTTACCTCCAGGTAGGCCTGAAGTGTGACCACCTACTTTGTCTCAATTGACTGGATAATTATCACTTTCTCCTTTAATTATAAGTTTTGGGAACACAGCCTTCAGCAGTGGGTCCCTGGTGAGCAGGACACAGATCTCAGGGAGTCCTAGGGAGACAAGAACTTGCATCCACCTACTCACTGTGCAGGAGTTCCTCCCCACTCAGAGGAGATGGGTGTTAGAATCCCGGAGGATGGAGGGAGAATTCTTCAAACATTTGTTCTGGAACAAAATTTTTCAAGATAGCTGCCAGTGTGCATCCATAGACTCTCTTTTTTTCCTCCCCACTCTCTCTTTTTTCTCTCCAACAGTTTTTCAATTAGTCAGATTAAATCAAAGGGGAGACCTCAACTAAGTACTAACCTGGCTTTAACACCCAAGGTGTATATGACAGCCTGTAACCAAGAGACCAGCTAAACTCCTTTCTAGCAAAGACAATGGGGACAGGGTGGAAAAAAATGTATGAATATTGTTAAGTGAAAAAAAGCAGATTACAAGGCAGTTTATAAAACACCAGTATGCATCAAAATACAGTTATCAGAAGGTGTGAATGAGGCGGACCCCGAATAGCCGGATGGACCGTGACCTTTATTTTCTTCCTTTCCTTCTTCTGTATTTTCTAATATTTTTAGGAATGAGCCTTTATAATAAGAAAAAAACAAAAGAGGAGGACATTTTTTTCACTTTTTTTCCCCTAGGTAAATATATTACAAATTTCTTTCCATTCTTTTCCTATTGCCTTTGCTAGAAGGGACTCTCTTGATTAGAGGGTCTCAGACACACACACACACACACACACACACACACACACACACACACACACACACGTAGGATGCTAAGGAGAGGTACTAAGCCAGGTTAGTACTTAGTTGAAGCTTCCTCCTTGATTTAATTAGATTAATGGAAAAAGTGAGCGTGGTCAGGGCTGGGGGCTGGGGGAAAGGAGGTGTAGGCACTGCGTGCCCCTGGGCCCCTGTGGGTTCTCAGTGGAGCGGCGCATTATGGGACTCCTGGCTCTGACCTGCAAGTCCAGGGGATTCCCCGTGGAACCATCACATTGTAGGAGTCCCATCCCAAGGGCTCAGTGGATCAGTGAGGACACGAGTCCATCAGTAATTTGAACTGGGCTCCTGCCAAGCCCAGAGCCCTCACCTGCCCCTGGGGTTCTTGTGTCTCCTCTGCTTGGGAAATCTGCCACTCGGGCAACCAGTATTTCCTGAGCATCGACAATGCTCTCAGCGGCCGGAGGTGCTCATAAAGCAGGGAGCATTTGGCATTAGTGTCCTGGATAGAGAAAAACTGCTGGTGGCCAGTCCCCCGGGGTGAATCCCTACCCACACCTGCCTTCCTCTGGGCATCCAAGCACTCTCTGCTTTTTTTTTTCCCGGGTCTTTACCACATTGAACTGTACCTTTTTGTTTTGTTTTGTTTTTGTGTTATAAAGAACCCATTCATTGCAGCTACTAGATTGTCAGTTCTTTCATTCACTCTTGGAGCCTCAGTCTCCTCGTAAGAAAATTAGGACACTAATAGTTACATCGCAGAATTGTGAAAATTAAGTTAAATCGGGTCATGGGAGTAAAGTACCTCACAAAGTACCTGTGACACAGAAGCGGCTCATTCAGTGGAGTCCTGACCCCCACCGCCCTCCTGCAGCATGACATGCTTGCCTTCTATTCCTGCAGCGCCCAGCCCAGGGCCTGCCTGCTGCATAGAAGGGGCTCAGTGGGCATCTGCTGGATTTGCCTGAACCTGCCCTGGGGAGGAGGGAGGAGGGGAGGGAGGGCAGAGGGAGCAAACATCCCCCTATAACACCAAGTGCTAGAGTCAGGCACTGTCTTAAGTACACGTAGATGTGTTATGTGTTTAGTCTGCAGAGGACAGCTGGGGTCCCGTGCTTAGGAGCTGGGGGATTAGCCAGCCAAGCAGGTGGGGTTGCTCCAGGCACCTCTGTTTGACCTGAACACTCTCCCATTCAGATGCAGGGAGGAGAAAACCGACACTGGGAAAAAGCCCGAGAGATTTCTCTGCCTCTCTCCCCAGAAGGGGAAGCACGCCTGTGATTCTGACTCTCCCAGAAGCTACAGGTGAAGCCATCCTGGGAGTGGGGAGGTGGGAGGTAGAATAAATCAACTCAGAACTGCATGATCTTCACCCATATCCCAGCCAAGCCCACAGGAGGCGAAGAAGGGCCACTGTTGGGCTTCCTGGAACCCTGGGCCCCAAGCCAGTCCCTGGAGCTTCCAGTACGTGCCTCCTCTCCTGGGCTGGCTGTTGCCACTTCGATCTTGCCCCTGTCTTCTTGTCCAGGTACTGGGCTAGAAGCCCTTCCACACTGCCGCCCCACCCCAGACAAGAATGCAAGGAACTGCAGCTACGACCATAAAGGGGTCCCTTTTATGCTCCTTGTCACCCATAGAACCAGGTGGGCATTTGAGCGGGGAGAGAATGAAAAGGCAGAAACCAGAACTCTGTTGAACGGGCTGTTTAACTGTAGCACTGTGGGTGGGAGAAACCATGCTTGAGAAAAAGCACAGAGGCTTGTATGCTGGGAACATTGTCAAACACCTTTTTTCTCTTCTCCCTCATCTCTGTGCACTCTGAGAGATGACCTGTCTTGATGCTGGCAAAGATGTGAGTTTAATTAACTAGAGGGGTCAAAGGGTCAAGGAAAATTTGAGAATTAAAAAAAAAATGGTGTCAGTATGTTAATAACTATGTGACTCATCACAAAAACATCACTGAATGGGAAGGACTTTGGACAGCAGGAGACCAAGGCCTCAATTCCTTTGATGAGCAGGTGTCCTTGACTGAGTCATTTCCTGGCTCTACTTCCCAGGCTGCAGTGCTCTGAGATCCTCCTGCTAAGAGATGCTTTGATTCTTTTTTCTATGTTGGGCCGTAGAGAGCATCTTTGAGGGCACGCTTTCAACCTTCTCTCCATTCTATCACTGGGAGGTTTGGGGGGCTGGGAAAACCAGGTCGCTCTGTCCCAGACCAAGTTCTATCTTTACTTGAGTTCAGGATATCATGCAAACCCTCCTCTTTATACAAGGATGTCACCTCAGTGGGTGCTTATCCACACAGGGTGCTGGGATGTTCTAAGCCCCTGTGCTGTGCTGGTGGTTTTGGGGAGGGGGGGAGTCTCTGGATGCCCAGCGGTACTCATCCTTTCATATGACAGACACTCACCCCTGAGCCAGGCCCATGTTGGAGGGCTAGAGGGCCACCAAGATAGTGGAGGTCCCGGTTCCTGAGAGCTCGCATTCCACGGGGCAGTGTCACCAGGCTACTCACTGCAGGCTGAGCTGGGGCCCTAAGAGGCAGGGACAGGGCCTTCATCCCAGGAGCTCATGTTTCCATTGGGAACTACAGGAAATGAATTCAAGTGAAGAGAGAAAAGGGAAAACCTAGAAGAGGGGATGGAACACCATCCAGGGACAGGGTGCTGAGCAGAGAGGGAGTCCAGGCAGGGGATGAACCACCTACGCCAGCCTTAAAGAAAGTGGGTGGGAAAGCCGGGGCGGGACCAGCTGGCCAGCCACAGCCAGACTTAGCCCTGCAAAAAGGGAATTGCAAGGTCTTGTTGGGTGGGCACGGAGGAGAGGCCTTCTCCCTGTTCAAATTCAGGGCCTGTCTGAATTCCCTGGCCCAGAAGAGCAGCCTGCTGGAAGCCTGTCTGTTCCTGCCTGCAACACTGCGCCTGTCCCAGCCCCAAGGACTCTTCTGTTCCCATTGTTTCCTGCACCCCACACCCCAGCCCAAGAATAAAGATAAACACCCCTTGCCCATCACCGCCTGCCCTCCCCACCCGGGTGACTCAGGCTGGTGGCCCGGTGGCAGCAGCCCTGCTCAGCCTGGCTCTGCTCAGCTGCCTACATCTGCTGCTGATTTGCTGCTCCCAACCAGTAGCCCTTTATGTCTCTGCGACCTAAATTAGGGTGGTTTTTTTTTCCTGGATTAAAAACAAATGGTACCTTTCTCCCCCTGTGGTGTGCAGATTATTACAGTGTCTGCTTGCTTAGAGGGGACAAGAAGGAACATGAACTCGGACAAGTCCAGTGTAATTGCGATGTATGACTGCCCGAGGTCTCCTGTCCACTCTGGCCAGTTCTGAGCCAAACCAGTTTGCCATGGCCAAACTGGGCCCGGTTTCCACAGCGTTTCCTGTCAGGAAGTTCCCCCGCCCAGTGTGCGCTGTTAAATGTATCCTTTTCATTCCTTTTCCTCTTATAAACTTCCCTTTCAGGTCATCCTGAAGGGAGAGTGGGGATGTGGCCGGGCAGGGGGAAGGGAACCCAAGGCTCCACTCCCCAAAGGGAGGAGGCCAGCAGGGCACTGGCCAGGGTCAAACACCCGGGGTCCCATCCCCAGGGCAAAGCATAGGGTGACTTCCTCCTCTGCAGGGGTGCTCTGCCTCACCCCCAAAATGAGGCTGTTAGGTGCCCCCTCCCCTCCCTTTCCCCCAGGCGAGGTGGTTACCAGTGAAGTGGGATTTCAGGAGGAATGGGAAGAGCCTCTCCCATCCTAAAAATACCTCTGCCACCAACTTCCCACGGAGAGTGAAATTCTACCTTTCCCGTTTCAGTCTTTGCTTGTTTGCTTGTGGCAAGCGCCCCGAGGAGGCATTAATAAGGCTCGGCCAGCTTGCCCCCTGCATCCAGCTACTGAGCGTGGGAAGCTGGCGGCCGCCCTTCAGGAGTGGGACGTGGGAAGGCTGCGCATCCCTAGGAGAGGTGAGCTGGAGTTGGGCGCCAAAGGCAAACCTGGCCATGGCCAACTGGGGTGCTTGATTGTCCAGGGACTGGCTGGGGACGAGGAAGGACGGGGAGGTCAGGGGAGAGGTAACTTCTCCTGACCCTGTGCTGCAGGCTTCCTATATCATCTCACTTAACCCTTGGATCCATTTTGTGACATGAGTACTTTTTTCCTTGTTTTGGGTATTCTCACCCATTTTACAGATGAGGGACTTGAAATTCAGAGAAGCAAAGGGTCATGTGAGCTCACACAGCTGGGACTAGAAATTGTAAGTGTCTAATTCCAAAGATCAAATGCCTTCCTCATACCCCAGCCTGCCTCTAAGGGGCATCCATGCTTCATTCATTCATTGTAAAATATATGTAACCTAAAATTCCATTTAAGTGTATTATTCAGGGCATCAAGTACATTCATTTGTGTGCAGCTGTTACCACTATTCACCTCCAGAACTTTTTTATCACCCCGAACTGCAACTCCGTAACCATTAAACAATAGCTCCCGTTCTCTTCCCCTCAGCCCCTGGCAGCCACCTTTCTGCTTTTTTCTGTCTCTATGAATTTGTCTATTTCAAGTAGCTCACATAAGTAAAATCATAATATTTGTCCTTTTGTGACTGACTTATTTCACTTAGCATAATATTTTCAAGGTTCATTCATGATGAAGCATGTTTCAAAACGTCATTCCTTTTTAAGGCTTTTGTATGGATATACTACATTTTATTTATCCAGTCACCTGTTGATGGATTTTGGATTGTTTCCACCTCTTGGCTATTGTGAATAGTGCTATTGTGAACATGGGTGTAAAAATATCTGAGTCCTTGTTTTTAATTCTTTTGGGTGTATACCCAGAAGTGGGATTGCTGATCATATGACAATTCTGTGTTTAATTTTTTGAGGAACTGCCGTACTGTTTTCCGTAGCAGCTGCAGCATTTTACATTCCAATCAGCAATGCACAAGCATTCCAATTTCTCCACATTCTCACCAACACTTTCTTGTTTTTTGATAGTAGCCAGACTAATGGGTATGAGGTAATATTTTATTGTGGTTTTGATTTGCATTTCCCTAATAATTAGTATTATTGATCATATTTTCATGTGCTTATTGGTCATTTGAATGTCTTTGGAGAAATGTCTAGTCTTTTGCCCATTTTGGGGGGGGGTGTTGGGTTGTTTGCGGGTGGTTTTTTTTTTTTTTTGGTTGCTGTTGAGTCATCCATGCATCGTTACTCAAAATTATAGATAATCAGGAATTTTTCAGAGAATCTAAAGTCATCATTTATGTTCATAACAAGAAACCCTGGGTTAGCTGCAGTGCTTTCTGGATCTGCTAAACAGTACATGCAGTGCTTTTGTGTAAAGTGTGTTTTATTGCATTTGAAATATCTTAAAATCCATAGTTCTTATGAAATTTTCATTCATTAATCGTGTATGTACATTACCGCGTACCAGGTACTGTGCTGCAGGCATTAAAGGAATATGACATGATCCCTGCCCTTAAGGACCCAGAGCCTGCTGAGGAGAAGCGGTTACAACACAGAATGGCACGTGCACATTTTCTGAACCAGAAATCTCGGTGTATAACCCGATGGGAAAATTTCGGTGCATGAGGCTGGGCTATGAGACAAGCTGGGAAAGGGGAGAACGTAGGCTCAGAAGGAAGAAAAGGAAAGGGTCAGCACAGAAACATCAGGAAAGATGAGGGTCGGGGAGTGGGGTGTGGTTTCTGGACTCTAGACCTCTCTTCTCATGCAGAAGCTTCCACGATGGCATGTTTGCATCCCTCCCTCCATCATATGCAGATGCCTGTCCCCTTTTGTAACTGCTCTGGGCTTCTAGTCTGGTGCAGACTTTTAAGGGAGCAATGGGATGTAGGGATGCAAAGTAGGACTCGGGGCGGGGGGGGGAATCTCTGACCTCCTGATGCTGTTTCAGGGGGGATTTCCCTTCTCCAGGAGAACACTGCAAGGGAAGAGCTGTGGCCCCACGCTGGGATGGGGCGGGTTCTTTCCAGCTTTGCTGGGCTCCTGCCTGGCATCCCCTGGGATCTGCAGCCTTCCTCCCGCTGCCTCTGGACCTTGACCAGCAAGGTAGCACCAATTCTTTTCTCAGGTGGCGCCATCCAATGACAGTGGCTTTGTGACTTTCACAGCTGGAGGCCAGGTACCAGTCTGCAGTCAGGGGTTTGTCCTACCAGGTCCTGGTGGAGATAATTCTAGTACCAAGCAGGCAGGACCAACTTTGTTAACTTCCAGGATGCCAGGGTCTAAAAGTATTCCGTCCCTCACTCACTAGACTGGAAACTCATTGTGGACTTCGGTTCCCTGCTAATGCCTGGCACATCGTACATGTTTAACATGTACTTGTTGAGTGGGTGAAGGAATGAGTCCCTGTCTGCCTCTTGACATTGCCTTGAAGTCGCACAGACCTGGGTGTGGGTCCTGGCTCTGCCACGTGCCTTGGGTAAGTGAACTCATCTCTGCGAGCCTCAGTTGCCTCCCCTGTGAAATGGGGCAGTGATTCTAGGAGCCTCATCCAGAGCCTGACGTATCACTTCCCTCTTCTTCTCGCCCAGGGGCCAGACCTGACTCTCCTGAAGCACCTTCCCAACCACTGACTCCCTAAGCCTTTTATCACATTTTTGTCCTAATCTCCCACCTTGGCTCAGATCTCACCCCTCCTTCTTGCCTTTCTCAGGGACAGTCAACTCCCCTTTTTTGCTCCACTCACAGGGCAGTGGCGAGGCCTTTTGGTTAAGAGCACAGGCCTGGAATTGGAAGGACTGGGGTCCAAGATAAGCCACGTACAGCTCAAAGCCTTGCTCCTGATAATAGAGGCTCCCAGGAGATGGGGGGTGCGGTGTGAGAAAGGTTGGAGCAGCCCGACCTGCTTTCTTGGGCATTTCTTCAGCATGTGCTGTGAGCTCTCCCAGTTGCCTGCTGTGTGCCGGCCCTGGGTAGACCCTGGAGGGTGGCCTGTTTTCACAGTCTGAGGATGACACGGGGGCAAGGTGGGTGAGCTACCTTGAGGGTGCTGTGGCAGCTCCCTGTCATCCCATCAGATGCAGTGGTGGGGGGGGGGATGGGGCAGAAGAGTCAGGGAGGACCTGTCACGGGGAGTGGGGACAAGCTGGGCCCTGGAGAATGGCTCAGAGCTGACAGGACAAGGAAGGGAAGGACCTTTTCAGATTGGAGCAGGGAGGACAGGAACGGGGAGGGGCATGCCACCCACGGAAACACTTGGACAGGTGAGCTCGGTGGTGAGGAGACAGTGTGTTCATTTGTTCAATCAGTGAAGCAACAACAACGTGTGAGCCCTTGTCTGCGCCAGGCCCTGAACGGGGTGGGGATACAAAGGCGGGTGGGGCACTGTGAGTGCCTCGGGGAACGTGGTGGCCTCGAGGTGGGTGCTGCATGCCCTTGGGGGAGGAGGGCAGGATGCAGAGCTTGTCCCCTCCTCAAACACAGTGAGTGCCCTGCTGGTCTCTCCCGCCGCGATGTCCTTGGCCTCCACCTGAGAGGGAGCTGGGTACTCCAGCCCCAAAACTCAGACCTCAGGGTAGATTGCTAAAGTGAAGAGGGCCCTGAGAGGCGATCCATGCCCAGAGAGCTCAAATTTTAGAGAGCAGCTAGTTAAATCTAAAGATGCCAAGAGCCCACCCGAGAGGCTCTGCGTCCTCGGTGGAGCCAGGGAATACGCATTTTTAATAAGCTTCAAAGTGACTCTACCGTGGCGCTCAGCTTTGGCTGCACGTGGGGAGGCCCTGGGGAGTTTATAAAACACCGATGCCCAGGCCTCCTCCTTGGAGAGTCTGGTTCAACTGGTCTGAGGTTGGGGTCCGGACATGGGTGGTTTTAAGAGCTCCTGCAACGGTGTAACGTGCAGCCTGGGTTAATACTCACAGGACTCATGTTTGCAGACTGCTAACTCATCCAACTACCTTGCATTTGTCAGGGTTCTCCAGAAAAGCAGAACCAATAGTGTGTGTGTGTGTGTGTGTGTGTGTGTGTGTGTGTGTGTGTGTGTGTGTACAGAGAGCAAGAGGGGGCGATTTATTTTAAGGAATTGGCTCATGTCATGGTGAGAGCTGGGAAGTTCAAAATCTGCAGGATAGGCCAGGAGGCTGGAGACCCAGGATAGAGCTGATGTTGCAGTTCAGGTCTGAAGACAGGATCCCCTCCTCCTCTGGGGACCCCAGTCTCTTTTCTCTTAGGGTCTTCAACTGATTGGATGGGTCCCACACATATTATGGAGGGTGATCCACTTTATTCAAAATCTACTGATGTTAATGTTAATCTCATCTAAAAAATACTTTGCAGATCCATCTAGATTGGTGTTTGAACAAATATCTGGAAACTGTAGCCTAGACAAGTTGACACACCTCAACTTAACCGTCACACGCCTCATTTGGCAAATAAGGGAACTAAGACCCAGAGAAATAGAATAACTCATCCAGGGCCCCATACCTGGTTCTTCCTGGTTTATTTGTCATACACTCATAGATTATAAAACCATAAAAGACCGTAAAGTTAGTCCGACTGGTTCACTTACAGGGGAAGCTATGAGTCAAGGGGGCTGAGCCCCCTTTCCGGGTCACGCGTTCTGGCAGAGAGAGGAGCCGGCTCTTAAACCCAAGGGTTCTAATGTCCAGGGGCTGCTCCTTCGTCTCCTCCTAATGGCAACGTAGCGAGATATCAAAGAGAAGGACGTTTCTGTGCTCATGTGGACGAGCCTTGCCTCTCTCCCCAGCCCCCAGCCCGCAGACTTACTCTTCAAGATCTTGGAAACAGGGCAGGGGACGCTGTACATTGACGCCATCTCTCAGTAGAAGGGAGGGATGGGAGGCCTCCCAGTGGCTGCTAACGCCCTACACATATACTCAGGCCCTGCTGGTATCTATAATTTTGTGGCTGCTTCATGTGTGCTTGGGTTTGCACACTTAACGCCATCATCCAAAGAGACAAGTCTCCGCACACCCACCTCTTGTTCAGCATTAAATATGGCTTGTGAGATAGAATTTGCTTTCAGTCAAAGCCCAGTTATAGTGGCTGATCTTGTTAGTAGCACACCTCCCCCACCCCTGCCCCCCAAGGGCTTCAGAGCACAATGGGGTGTGCGGACCCTCTGAAATATGCATGTGATGTTGGCCAGAGATTGTGATCCAAATGGAGTCTGGATGAAGCAGGCTGTGGGCAGACGGAGGACTCCAGAGACAGGGCCGAAAACCAGGGCTGGCAGAGCCAAGGTTGGCACTGGGCCAGGCCCCAGGGACACCCTGTAATAATTGTGGGGCCTCAGAAGGTGTGTGGCATTGAAGTCAAAGGTTCAGCTGGCCAGGATACGGTGCCTGGCTGGCAGATGCAGGAGAGAGTAGACATCACCTGCCGCAGACAGGAGATCTCCAAAGGCAGGGCTGCCTCACGCAGGAAGCTTCCATGCTGGGGCTAGATCCAGGCACTGGTTGCAGAGAAAGGGAGGGGACAGGGGACAGAGCTGGCAAGTCCTGGTGCTGAGCTAACTCTAAGGGTGAGGGGTGCATTAGAAGGTGGGGCCCTCCTCATCTGATGACAGAACTCAGGTGTCCTCAAACAGGAACACTTCTCCGGGCAGGAAGCTGCGTGGTGTGAAAGGAGGAGGCCCCAGACTGGGGGTCCGGGGACCCAGGCCAGGCCACAGCTACCTGTGTGATCTCGGGGAGACTAGCTCGAGTTGGAGCCAGGGCAGGAGGTCAGGCCTCCAGGCTCCTATTCCAGAGGGCTCTGTCCTGTGTTCCAGAGCTTTCCAATCAGTAGCCTAGATACTGACTCCTCAGCCCCTGTCAGCTGAGCAGCCAGCAACCTCTCAAGAGCCCTTATCCTCCTGTGTGCCATAAAAATAGTATTTCTCTATGGATCCCAGGACTGAAAAATTGGGAAAGCACAGCTCCATACCAGCATTCCCTTCCAGGGCTCCTTCCGGGGTCATACCAGTTCTGTAGGATATTAAAGATATTTAGCAGAGCCAGAAAGTTTGAACAGGTTTGGGAGATGCAGAGTTAAACAAAGTTAAACAGGTTTTGTTCATAGGGGCTTTCTCAGAGGGGCATGTGTGTGTATGTGTAGCATCTACTGTGAATCTTGAACAGGGCTCTGGTGTTCAGGTTCCCAAACATATTTGTGTCATCTTTGAAGTTCGTAGTTGCAAAAAGAGACACGAACCACCTCTGCTGCTAGCTGTCACTCACTTAAGATTCAAAGTCCTGGCAGCAGTGTCCAGGCCAGGCCTGGGTTAAGTGCCCATTAGCCTGTTGCCAGGGGTGGGAGTAAAGGGAGCCCCCTCTTCCCCAGCGGGAAGTCAAATCCTGCTTCCCCCCAAGGCTTTCACAATGGGGGCCTCTCCCAGACCAAAGAGACATGTCAGATCTTGGCAGCTGACATCTTTGATCAGGGAGTCCTTTACTTGGATGGGGGAGCCAGGATTATGAGGCACCCACTGTGGGCTGTGCTGCTTTCTAAAATAAGCCGTCCCTGCCCTTTCCCTCTCGAGCTCCTGCTTCCGTTCATTCCCCCCTCCCGGAGAGCACCCCACTTCAGGCCCCCTTCCTCTCCCGGTTTCTATCACTGTCCTTCCCCTTCCCACACCTCACATGGCCAGTGGTGTAGACAGTAGGCCCAAGGCCCGAGGGGCAGGTGCCCCGGATCTTCCAAGGGGGCCAGCAGTTGCCCTCAGGAGCTCACATGTACTCCTCTCAGGCTAATCCAGAAATCCTTGAAGACTTTGGTGCAGGATAAAAATGGCTTTGGTTGTTCCCACCAACAGAGTTCCTCATTAAAACCTCCCCTGGAGGGCTTCCCTGGTGGCGCAGTGGTTGAGAGTCCGCCTGCCGGTGCAGCGGACACGGGTTCGTGCCCCGGTCTGGGAAGATCCCACATGCCGCGGAGCGGCTGGGCCCGTGAGCCATGGCCGCTGGGCCTGCGCGTCCGGAGCCTGTGCTCCGCAACAGGAGAGGCCACGACAGTGAGAGGCCCGCGTACCGCAAAACAAACAAACAAACAAACAAAAAACAAACAAAAAACCTCCCCTGGTGGGAATTCCCAGTGGAGGGAATGGCAAGCTGGGTAGCATCATTTCAGCCTGGGAGAAGAGAGGTGCGTTGGGGTGTTGAGAGCTTAGGGAGGTGCCCTCCAATTACCCCATCCAGCAGCTGCCCACGTGGGGGGCCAGCCCTGCTCCTGCTTCCCAGTGGACTGGAGCCACCTTCTCATCCTTCATGGCCATGTTGCTCAAATTTCCAAGATAGTCGTCCAACCTTGTGTTGACGGTGACTCGGAAAGACCTGCTGAAGAGGACTGGATTGCCAGAGATAAATATCACTATTGTCACCGTCCTTATTAGTGAACATTTAAGAACCTGCCACTCACAAGATACCATGAAAGTTCTGGGTTGGGTACAAAAAATAGTTTGACATGATTGTACTCTGGAGGTTCTTACCTTACAGTCCTGTAGGCTATAGTTTTCTCAAAATCTGCAAAAAGAAGGCGTTAAACCAGCTAGACTCCACAGCCCCATGTAACTCTAAATCCATCTCTGCCTGGTGGGCATTCATTGAAACCTGGACCACAGCTGGCCACAGCAGTCGGCCGTTTCCTTATTTATATGACCCATGTTGCAGCCTCTCCCTTTCTCTCCTTTCTCCACACTTCCCTTATCCCTGCATCCCTTGGCCCCCTTTTCTCCCTGTCTCAATTTCATTAACTTGCCTCCCTCCCTTCTTCCCGTCTCCATCATGTCTGTCTCCTGCACCTCTGCCCCTCCCTGCCCTTTCGGAGCCCAGAGGCAGAGGGCTGTTCCCTCACACATAAAGCAGAAAGGTGCCAGGGTTGAGCAATCCACAGGGACGACAGGAATTCTTTCTCTGCACTGACGGGCAGGGCAGCACCTCAAGGGTGTGGGCTGGGGCCATAAGCCCTGCACTGTGTGTCTAGTGAAGCTGGGTCACATAATCACGGAAGGCAGCGGAGGCAGGAGGTTAATACAGGAAGGCAGAGAGAGTCTAGATGGCCAGCCATCCCACTCTGCCCAGGCCCAGGGCATTCCCAGATGTGGGACTTTTCAATGCTTAAACCAGGAAAGTCCTGGGAAAACCAAGGTGAGTTGGTCTCACCTTGGGCTTTGGGTGATCGGAAGAAGGGAGGGTAAACTTTGGGTGAGAATATGGTATATTATATATGGTATATATCCTTTACGGGGTGCTGGCACAGTCACCACAGTGTAGAGCTCAGCAGGGGAGGAAAAACGACGGTGCCCTTTGGCCACTGCGGTTCCCCGTGCCCGAATGAGCACCCTGGCGTCGCTAAGAGTGCAAGCTGCATTTTCTACCTAGGAAGACAGATCTTCTTCCCTCTCTGGGCTTCAGCATCCTCAGGTATAAAAGATCCCATCCGGCCCTGACATCCTAGCAGCCTTCTTCAGATGTATGCAGACCAAATTCCCAGCTCCTTCCACCAATATCCCAGTTGTCGGCTGTTGGATGCTCTCAAATGGAGCCCCTAGAATAGAGCAGACCACTGACTCACTGCACGTCCTGGGACATGTGACTTTACCACTCCCGACTCAGTCTCCTTATAGGAAAATGGGGGCAGAAGTAACCAGCTTACAGGGTTATTGTCAGGATTAAATGAGGTAATACACATATAAGAGCCCACTTATGACCTGGAAACTAGTAGGTGCTCAGGAGGTTGTGCGTGAACTTAAAACTGCTAAAATGTGTCTGACTCACTCAGGGCGCAGTGGATCTGTGAGTGAGGTGGGGTGTGATATTGAGACATCGTGGACCAGAGTAGTACCCACTGTGACGGATGCTCCCAGCTCCCCCAGCTCCTCCTGGGAGAGGAGGGGAGGGAACTGCTCTCCGCTCCTCTCTCAGGGATCGAACCTCTTCAAAAGCACTGACCAGACACTCCCTTCACCTCTCAAACTGAATACTCAGGAACAAAAATGGGTCTCTCACAGCGGCTGTGTTCATTATGTTTTGAGGTTATAGCAATTGTGAAGGACTATTGGGCTGAAGGCTCTTAGGGGAAATGCTTTTTATCCCAATCCATCAATTGTTTAATCAGAAGAAATAAGCCTCTCCTATTCTTTCCCTTGGGAGACTTAACTCTTGCACATTTTCTGGTTTAGCATTTTGCTCTCCTTGGCTGCATATAAGCACAGGTGCACAGCGTGTGGCCCGGGCAGCACCGCTAGAAGGACAAAGCATAACCAGCATTTGCTGCTTACTGAGGGCTTTGTTATTCTCTGTTACTTGTGCTCCCAGGTCATTTCCTCCTCAGGAAAATCAAGGTGATACTGACCACTTCAAGATGACCAGGCCCACGCGTGCCCAATGAGTCACTCAACAAACATGTCACAGGCCTGCTGGTGTGAAGCTCCGTGCTCCATCCTATGTTGGGTACGGAAGAAAGAAACTTACAAGTTACTGTCACGAAGCTTACGTTCCAGCCCAGGGGGCCTGATCCTCTTGAAGATGAGGATCCTTTTTGAAGCTCAAAACGTTTCATGAACCTCTGCCTGCCTATACCTGGCTCGTGTGGTTCAGTAATGTTTTTATGTGCCTTTGTGGTGAATCTGTCACAATCCCATCTGCTCACCTTTGAAAACTAGCCATATGTGTATGTGTGAGAAATTGTTTGCTCAGCATACTAATGGAGTTGGGGGTTCTTATGTGTCTGAAGACCCTCGGCCCTCATCTCCAATAGCCTGAGGAGCTTAATGAGTGTTCAGGACTCTTGGAGGCTCAGACTACTGGAGCAGGCGAGAGCGTCCCTGACAAAGGAAAGGAGGAGGCCACAAGCTCCCAGGTGGGAAGGCGTGAGCTGCGGCCCTCAGTTGCAGACCATGGTGAATGTTGGGGCAAAGAAAAAAGGAAGGAATGACACTTCCTGGGGGATATAAATAATCTAATTTTTGTCTAATCCTACTGTTGTCTGTTTTAGGAAGGCTTCATCACTACCCATCTTTCCGATGAGCTCTGCATCGGGATACACATCGTCCTTTTACAATTTTAATAACTGAAGCTTTGTAAATTGCCTATAGCCATTTCCAAGGTGTCTTGCCCTCCTCCCTGCATGGACAGTCCCTTGGCCTGTAGAGATCAGGGCAGGGTCACACTCCTGGCCCTACCTCTGTCCCATCCCGCCCCAGCCCCTAACACCACGGCTGCTCTGTCACCACCTTTCAGGCACCTGGGATTGGACTGGAACACGCTTCTGTCCACCCCTGGCAGCCCCTCTCACCCCATGGGTTATGGGGATTCCTGACACTGCAGTGCTCATCCTGCAGCACCCACTGTGGTCTGTCTACGCCTGTCCTGACCCCCACCCTTGGCACCTCACATCCCAGAGTTACTTCTCCGTCCTCTCCCACAGGTTGATCACAGTCACACCCACTTTCCAGTTACATCTCTATGTGGTGAGGGCTGGGAGAGAGGGAAGGAAACGAACATGGAGGGCAGGCACCTAATTCAGGAAAGCTTCCTGGAGGAGGTGATGCCTGGGTCAAGTCTTAAAGGATGAGCAAGAGTTAGCCCGCTAAATGTGGGCTAGGATGAGGACTCTGGCAGGCAGGCAGCCTTCAGCAGAGGGGACAGAAGAGCAAGGCCCAGGTGGTGGGAGCTGGGAATGCTGGTAACACCCTCCAATCGTTGGAGTCAGGCAGGCGGACAAGGTAGGTAGGACCCACGTGGTGGAGCCCGGCATACGTGCTGGGAGTCGGTGGTGAGAACAGATTCACTTCTGAACGAGCGGCAGCAGG
>NW_006792448.1:3315690-3335739 GCF_000442215.2 Lipotes vexillifer
CAGGAATGGAGGGGAAGGCACAGGTAACCAAGATGGTGCAGGGACAACACGTTGATGTCTGGAGCAGAGGAGCGAGAGAGAGGGAGGTGCAGTCCCAACCGAGGCTGGGACCAGGACAGCTAGCCATAGCAGGAGCAGAGGATGGCCTCCCGGGTCCCTGCTCAGTAGGCTCTGACTTTTCCTTCTTCCAATGACTGTAGCTTATTTGTTTGTTTCTTCCCCCTTCTGCTTCCCCCGCTGGCACAGACTCCCCAGAAAAGCTAAAAATGCATCTCATCTGATCCACATCAGAGGGTGGATGAGCCGGGGCTTTATTACACGCTGGTTAAAGCGGTCTTGTGGGAGAGGATGGGCTACGTTATAATTGTATCTTTGGTCACCTCCACCCACCCGGCCAAAAACCTGGTGGAGCTGCCTCTGTTTAGACACCGTTTTACAGAAGGGCTCCCCTCCGCCCTTTAGCTTTTTTGGATTAGTCCTGAAGACTCAGCCTGCTGGCTTGGGAAAGAGATGGGAGGAGGGAGGGAGCGGAGGAAGGGTCATGTCCTCCCACCCGCTGCCTGTAGAGAGAATAGCCTGGGTGGGTTTGGAGATGTGTCTCTGGGGATGGGCAGGCAGCTCTGGAGAGGCTGGGGGTGGGGTGGAGCTGTTTTAGGAGCAGCAACAGCTCCCTCGGCAGGATTTCTCTTTATGATTCTTAAAATTCTACACTGTTCTTTGGGCTTAAGCATGCCATCTATCTAGAATTGAGCATCAGAAGGTGGGGGCTGTCACTCCGGCTTTGAAAGAAACATTTTTGGAAACGAGCCAGCATTCAGTGTCATTAGTAAGAAGTAAGGGCCCTTTCCAGGGCTTCCTTCCCCTCCATCCCTCTGGGAGACCCCTGGGGGTGAATCACGACTGTGACTCACCATGGAACACTTGGGAATGCTCACAAGGGAGTGCTCCGGTGTGAGGGCGAGCTGTAGGTCTTAGGTGGTGGGTTTGCAGCTATTCCGTGTGAGTTGTTTGCATGCTTATAAGGCTACTAGTCAAGAGGAAACATCGTGCATTCATGTGCTGTAGCCTTTCAGTTACACACTCACCTTCTCTTCACAAATAGGAGGCCAGAAAATGATTGTGGATCTCACCCTCTGTTCCCAGCCCCCCATTAGGCATGATGGGAGATATAGGGGAATTATAAACCACACATGTTTCTTGTTTCATTGGGGAAACAAGATTATACATGTGAAAAGCTAGGCAAGACAGTAAATGGGCAAGGGCCAAGGGATAATATCCTAACTCCTGAAAGGGGGTGAAAGGGTGCATTAGTCAGCTATTGCTGTATAACAAAAATTCCCCCCAAACTTTAGCTGCTTAAAACAACACTAAACATTTATTATCCTCATGATTTTTATACCCAGAAATTCAGGAGCAGCTTAGCTGGGCAGTTCTGGCTCAGGGTTTCCCATGAGTTTATAGTCAAGATGTTGACTGACTGGGGTCGTCTTAAGCTTGATTAGGACTAAAAGGCATGCTTCCAAGATGGCTCACTCAGTAACTAGCAACTTGGTGCTGGTTGTTGGTGAGGTCTCAGTTCCTGCCCATTTGGACCTCTCCATAGGCTGCTGCCATATCTCCCAGCGTGATAAGAGGTTTCTCCCACAGCATGAGTACCCAGAGAAAGCAAGGCAAAAGTGGCAATGTCTCTTATCACCTAGCTTTGGCAGTCTCACACCATCACTTCCCTGGCCACACAGACCAACCCTGATACAACGTGGGAAGGAATTCACAAAGTGTGAATACCAGGAAGTGAAGATCATTGGGGGCCACCCTGGAACCTGGCTGACACTGATGAAGCATCACCTTGGGTTAGAGGGGGAGGGTGTTAGGGAAGAAGTGAGACTGGAGCTCAGTCTCTTTCTCTTCGGTCTCTGAGAGAGAGAGAGAGAGAGAGAGAGAGAGAGAGAGAGAGAGAGGGAGGGAGAGAGGGGTGGGCCTGGAGGTGTGACCGCTTAAAGCAACAGGCACAAGGCTGAAACAAGCATGGTGTGTTTGGAGGGTAGTGCACAAGCCAGCTTTAAAGAGAGATTCCTGGTAGGAGGGCACTGGGAAGTAAGGTCAAGACCAGACTATGGAGGACTGTGACGGGCAGACTGGAATGGTGGGATCCCCTAAAGGGAGTCATCAAAATTCTGTAGTAAAGAAATGACTAGATCCAGGTGGGGAGGCTCAGCCTCTTACTATCTGGGTGCCTTGAATGGGTCGCTGTAATCCTTTAGGGCTCAGTAGCCACATCTGTAAAATGGGTGTAACAAATGAGTTAATGCATGTGAAATAGGTGTTGACTAGAAAGCAGTAAGGTTTTGATTATCAGGAAGATCATCATTTGCAGCCAGGCCCTCCCAGGGTTCTTGAAGTTCAGATGGCGCCAAAACAACCTTCTGGCTTCCTCTCTTCCCTGTGTTCTCTGTTGCTATATGATAAATGTTGGACTAACCAATGGCCTCCTGAGGCTGAAATCATGGGTTCTTCCACTATTGGAGACTCCAGCTCCCATGCATAGCCTGCCTTTCTAGCCACAAGAATATTACTATGTTGTAGGCAGGTTCTGGTCAGACCATGGGCCACCCCTAATATCCTACAGTTGTATCCTGCAGGACTTGACGGTTCTCATCCAGTTCTCATCTGATCCTCACAACCACCTAGGAGATAGACAGCCCAGTGTTGTTAACTCCATTTTACAGACAGAAAAACTGAGATAGAGTTGCTGAAAAGCCCCAGAACAAATCAGCAGTGATCAGACATTACAGTAAATCCCAAAGAGTTTGGGAGTTTTGTGAAAGAGGGGAGAGAATTCGAATCACTCAACATTTTTAATAGTAATGACTTTAAAATTCAAATATCACCAAAGAGTGCATATAGAAGAATAAATTACCTTCTACCCCTCACTGGCAGCTCTCCAACACCATCTCGGAAAGAACCAGTACCCAGTTTTTAGTGTATCTTTCCTAAGTTAGCCTTCGTATCTACCAAAATATATGTGTATGTGGTCATCTTTTTCTTTCCAAACATGGTAACAAACCACTCTCTATGTAGCATGCTTTGCAGTTGAATCTTAGAGCTATTCTCCGTATATCCGTAGACAGATATGCCTCATTCTTTTTAATAGTTGCATAGTACTCCATGGTGTACCCAGCTAGCCCTCCATTGATGAACATACTGTTTGCTTCCAGTCTTTGGTTATAGAAACAATGCTGCAGGGATGAGCTTTGTACCTAAGTTGGATACATGTGATAATGAAAATAATATCCATAAGGGAAATTTCTAGGTCATCAGGATTAAAATCTCTTTGCATTTAATCTTTATGTCTTTAATCCTGAGTGATGCTGGGAATTTTTCACATATTTAAAAGTTTTTTATATTTCTTTTCCTGTGATCTTCTTGTTCATGTTTTTTTTAAGCTAAAACAGTTTTTGCAATTTTCTAGCAAGCTATAGGTCTTTTCCTGATTTATAAGGTTTATAAGCTCTCTCTATAAAGGAGATCAGCCCTGCATCATATGTTTTGCAAATATTTTTCCCAGCTTATTTGTTTCTTACTTAGAAGAACATTTCCCTTTGAGATTATAAAACAATTCTCCAATTTCTTTTCATAATTCTTTTTTTTTTAACCTTTTAAATCTTTACCCATCATTTACTTTGGTGTAAGGAGTGGGGAAGGGGTCCAAATTTTGTTTTCTTTTGTTTCCTACATGATTGGCCAGTTTTCCCAGTCCCATTTACTGAAAAATCCATCTTAAAATAAAAATTGAAATCCCACCTTTACTATTTGCTAAATTCGTATGCATGTGAATTTATGTGTTTGTTTATGGACTGCCAGTGACATTTTATTGATCTGTTTCTCTGTTCATGATCCATTACAAAATATTTTATTTTTATGACTTTATGTTTTCATATCTGGTAAGGCTGGTCCCCTTACTCCCATTAGTCACTTGTTTCAGAAATCTCTTCGCTATTCTTTTTTTTTTTGTGGTACGCGGGCCTCTCACTGTTGTGGCCTCTCCCGTTGCGGAGCACAGGCTCCGGACGCGCAGGCTCAGCGGCCATGGCTCACGGGCGCAGCCGCTCCGCGGCATGTGGGATCTTCCCGGACCGGGGCACGAGCCCGGGTCCCCTGCATCAGCAGGCGGACTCTCAACTGCTGCGCCACCAGGGAAGCCCTCATTTAAGTCTTTTTAAAGAGTGCTTCAGTCATGATTTAAAACTTTCTTTGTATGGATCGTGCACATTTCTTATGAGCATATCCCTAGGTGTTATATCTATTTTCGTTGCCAAGTAAATGGGATCCTCTAATATATTTTTGAACCTGTCCACTGTGCGTGTAGGAAAGTGTCCAGTCATATCCTCTGCAAATAATGACGGTTTTTCACCAGCTCTTTTCTAACTCTTTAACCTTGTATTTCTTCAACACTTTTTTTTTTTTAACATCTTTATTGGGGTACAATTGCTTTACAATGGTGTGTTAGTTTCTGCTTTATAACAGAGTGAATCAGTTATACATATACATATGTTCCCATATCTCCTCCCTCTTTGTCTCCCTCCCTCCCACCCTCCCTATCCCACCCCTCCAGACAGCCACAAAGAACCGAGCCGGTTTCCCTGTGCCATGCGGCTGCTTCCCACTGGCTATCTACCTTACGTTTGTTAGTATATATATGTCCATGTCTCTCTCTCGCCCTAAAAAATGTTGCTTTTTTCTTCCATCTTCAATATTAAAATGGCTACACAAAAATTTACCAATTTTGATAAGTCTTTCTTTATATGCCTGCTGATATGACAGCTGTCACATACAATCTAACAAAATTGTTTTGAATAAAGTTAAAGACAACTAAGTGCTACTAGAGACATCTTACAGAAAAAACTAAACGAAACTTTTGGCCATCTGAACCCATTCTGGCTCATCAGTACATCAGCCAGGCTTTTATGGGCTGGGGGCTGAGGAGTGCAGATGGGGTAGGGGATGCTTGTCCCTTGAGAATATTTTCACTGTAATTTTTGACAGTCTGGAGACCAAAACTCTCAGCACAGATGAATGATGAATGGTGGTGGGCGGGGCAGTGGGGGTGGGGATAGTTACTTGGAAGGTGCTGACTGGTAAGGCACCCTCCCCAGAGGCTGTGAAAGTGTCCTGTCCTTGGTGCTGCCTGCTGTGGCTGGGGGCAAGTGTGGCAGAGGGAAGGAAAGCTCCCATCCCCTGAGATGTGCACTGGAGAAACCAAACATACAGGGGAGGCTGGACCCTGGGCTGTGCTCCAAAGCGGGTGTTTGCTGTACACCCTCAAGCAGTCTCTCCATCACAGCTGCCTAGCTCTGGGGTCCTGCCCAGACAGCTGTGTAGCCCAGACACCTACCTACTGGCTCCCACATCCCTGATTGCAGGACCCACAGGATTGCAGCTCACACGGGATTCCTTCTGGGTTCCTATTTCTCCCTAATATTTTGCTGTGGGTTAGTTTTACTGCTCAGGAAAGTCAGAGGCTCCTCAAAAGCAGGTGCAGGGTCTTGTTTAGAGACCCACGCAGCATGAAGCCCCAGTCAAGACGTGGCGAGTGATCAATAACGTTTGCGAATTGACTTATATTCCATGAGTAAACTGCTCGTGACAAATGAGTTGCCGCTCACATCCTAATTGTCCTTTCTTTGGAGAGGGCTCCTGGAACCAAACAGCCATCAGTTCTGCAGCAGGCAAGAGAGAAAATTATAGCCGAGGAGGGACAGAGCTCAAGTGTAAATAAGAAAAGGAAATGCTAGGACTTTCCCGATGCAATAAAAGTTCTATATAATAATATTATATGGAACTAACAGTGCAATTAAGCCCGAATATTGCAAGCTTCCAGTTTGTCCTTCCAGCCAAATGCCAGGCGGTTCTCATGGTGGATGGCGTCTGCTTAGAAGAAAAGTGCAAGTTTTGAGGCAAATCTGAGATTTCACTTCCTTTGGAAAACACAGGCAGGGGTGGGATCCTTGAGGCCATCCGGCTGGGCCGCTGATCCAGGCCTTATCTCCAAATCGAAGTGGACAGCAGCAGGGAGGCCAAAGTGTTTTTCAAGAGCTGAGGCATAACTAGGACATCTTATACCTGGATGAGGCCTGGGAGTGTGATCCTGCCCTCCTTCCTCCCTCGGCCCCTTCCGCCCCCACCCCACCCCCCAGCTTTTCCCTACCCCTTCTGACCCCACGGGTCCAGAGCAGGGGTGTGGCTGTGAGTAACGGGTCAGAGGGTACACTATCCTAGCTGGTTTCCAGGACAGCCTGTTGCCGACACCTCCTCAAATGCAGCTCCAAGCAGATTCCTCTCCCATCCAGAAGCTTCCCTGACTTCCTTCCCATGGCCTCTTACACAGTCCGAGTGCATCTGAGGCCTCCTCTCCCTGCCAGCACTTCCCCAGTGGAGTTCCCCAACCCCACCCCAATGGAGTCCCTGCCCCTCGGCCTGCTCCCAAGGGACCCTGTCCTCACCTCTGGCCTAGCTCTTAGCACTGCTGTCTTTATCTCCCATTTTTCTGTGAGTCTTTAAGGAATTCCATCCCTTTCATCCCTGTTTCTCCAGCCGCAGATGGGTAAACTCCGCTTAGGAAACCTGGAGCCCGACAGCTTGGGTTCAAGTCCCAACTCTGCCTCAGTTTCCCCACTTGAAAAATGGGTTTTGGAGAGGATTAAGTGAGAGAATCTACATAAAATATTTAGGTCAGCAACTCACACCGAGCACTCAGTACATCTCAGCTGACAGTTTCATTCTGTCTATATCAGCGGGAGGAATCTCAGAAGGAACCCTCCATCTCCCGTATCTCTGTCAAGCTGGGTGCCTGTCTCTTCCTCATGCTCCCCACACAGGGCCTGTAGGATTGTCTGTAATGAATTAGGGCACATTCTGGAGAAGGAGTTTCCAGACCCCAATGTGTATTCACACTTATTTCCCTGTGTAACCTGGCAGCATCCCTGAGACACCTGGGTTGGGGGTAGAGGACAGAATCAGGAAGTCCACAGTCGGGCACAGCAGCCCCAAGACAGCAGAGGTTGAGCTGCTCGTGACCTCAGAATCCAAAGATCCACCCTGGAACCAGAATATTTAAGTGGATCAGCTAGAGGACACCATAGCACCATCGAGTGTGTGGGCAGCAAGGGACATTCACAGCCTCCTGGTCTCACATAAAAGAAGAAACAGAAGCTCAGAAAGGGAACGTGGCCAGTCCAAGGTCACCAGTAACTCAGCTGCAGAGCACAGATGAATTGTCAGTGCAGACTTTAATTGTACCTCCTCCCCAGAAGCGTCGTAGCCCCCTCTGCCGACTGCACACCTGGGCATTTCTCAGCCCCCTCTCTTCATGCCCTTTCCCAAAACAGGCCTCGGCCTTTTTCCGCTCCAGCTCTGGCCCTCTCACCTGGCAGTGCTTTCCCTTCTCCCACCATCAAGCCCCCTGGCCCGGCGGCAATAGGAGATGCACAGGGATCCCTGGGCTCACAGGTCAAGGTGGCTGGACGGCAGAGCGTGATCAGGCTGGCCAGCTGTGTAAGCACCTTGGTGCCTTCTAGAAGAAACACTAAACTATATCCCCAGGAGGGGGTGAAATATGTGGTGCCTCTTAACCGACTCCAAACACAACTCCTCAAATAACTCACAAAATCTAAACCATTCCCACCCCTCTGCAGGAGACGGCCGCTTTGGGCAGAAATGCTAAAAGAATAGCGCTCCTGGGGGCTCCTGCGTGGTCCCTACCTCCCCACCCTCCTGTGAGCTCGCGGCCGTGCGGAGCGTAGCCCACCAGCCCACCAGCTGGGACACCTCCTGCAAAGGCAGCCGGAGGCAGCTGGGCTTCTGAAACTCAGTAACCCGGGGCCTAGTGCTCTGTATGGGAAACAAGTGAGTTATTTTATTATCTGAAATTTCAGTGGTTTAATAAGGTTTAATAAGCCGCCCAAGGAGTTTTCTGGCTCGGGAAATCGCCTGTAATAAACACAAGTAGTAAATCCTTTATTTGGAACATAAAGAGGTGTGCAATTTCTCTTAAAAGGAAGCAAGTCTTCCCCCCTCCCCCGCCTTGCCCTCTAATAAATAAAGGATGAATACATAATTAAAGAACCACAGTTTGAAGGGATACCACTTATGTGTCTGGCCCAGACGCCCAGGGCCAGCCCAGCCAGTGCTCTAGCCGTCTGAGGTGGGACCCTCCCCACCGGCGTGCTAGGGTCCTCAGCCCCTCCAGGCCATTCAGCCTCTAGACAACCCACCCTTCCCATCTTCCCTGCAAGGTTACTGCACAGTGCGGCCCCCAAATTATGGCCTCAGGGAATACGTGAGATTTCCAGCATTATTGATGGATGTTGTGACCTTAACCTCACTTCACTTTTGTTTCTTTATCTGTAAAATGGGTATAATACTGGCCTCGCCTGCTGCCACGCAGGTGAAAGTGCTTTGAAGAGTAACAGGTTCCAAGCCGCCCCCTGGGTGAGGGGATGGGGGCGGGGGCCGCGGCACACACACTTGGGGTTCACCCAGATGCTGTGAAGAGGTTCCTCCCGGGGGAGATTAAACAGCTCCGACACTCAGACGCCCCCACCCCACCCCAGGACCAAAGCCCAGATACAGAGCTGCCCCTCAGTCTTCCTCACCCATCACTCAAGCTGCCCTCTGAGGTACCCCTCAAGTCTGTCCCGAGTGTGTGTTTCATCCGGGTAAGAATGCAGGGGGCGAGAAGCACACCCTGGATTTTGTCTCCCAGGGGGGGTTCTAGACCTTGTTCTGATAAAACCAAACCAATGTGGAGTGTGGAGGTGGTGATGGTGATGAGGGTGGAGGTGACAAGAAATAGATACAGCATGATACAGTGGACAGGGTCTGGGTGACAAGTCAGGAGGTCCGGGGTCTCTGTCACTTAACTTTGTTCTGTGACTTTGGGCGAGTCAGTTCGCCCAGCATGAGCTTCGGTTTCTCGCTGGCAAAGTGGGCCAAATAATTCCTTCTGTACCCAGGGATCCTCAGAAAATGTATAGAGAAAAGTGGGTGTGCTCGACAAACACACAGCACAGTTAAGTCAGGGGGCTTCAGAGGACAGTGAGGCAGGGACTTGAGCGCCTGGTGTCAGGAGAAGGAGCTCAAGCCCCCAGGTGTAGGGATGTGGGGAGAAGCCCTCTGTGTGGGGTAGGAACGCAGGCACTTCTGCGGGGCCTGGCCTCTGCCCTGTCAAGCCTTATGCTGTGGGTGGAGGGACCAGGCATTGGGTGGGGGGGGGGCGGGCCGGAAGAATGGGGAAGCATGACTATGTGCTGCTGAGAGGGCCTGTTTTCCAGCTGTCAGGGAACATCTGGAACATCCGTCACCGTTTGCAGAGGAGGGAGGCTCAGAGCTCATTTAACAGAAACCAACCGGCTCCAAGCCCTGGGCCCAAGGCTGAGCTGGGGACTGTGGCCTCCAGGCATGTCTTGGCAGGGTGGCAGAGCAGGTGGGGCAGGCTTCATGCAGCTGGGAGGGCTCTGCCCGGGGAGCTCTGTCAGGTGGAGCAAAGGTTGGAAGTTGAGGAGGCCCCGCCCAGCCTTCCAGCCCACATGTCTGGCCCCAGCCTCTGGGGCATTCAGGGGGCCGAGGGGTGTGGCTGCCCTGCTTAGGGGAAGTGCTGAGGGCAGGGTGGGGTGCGCCCAGCAGAGATCCACGGGGCTGGACAGCTGCTTGGGCCAGGCCTTCTTGCGCTCTCTCCTGCCCTGGTCCACCAGCCCCTTGCAGGTTTCCCTGCCTACACAGACCACAGAGACTAAGGACCTGCTCAGAGGAGGCAGGTAGGTGCTACCTAGCCTCATTCCCAAATCTGGAAAAGAATCCACATCCCTTCTCTGCCCCTGTGCAACTCCACCCTCGCCCTCATGGCAGTCACTAATTCTGCCAGGCATCTTTGAAGCTCCAGGCCCAGGCAGGGGAGGAACTGGAGGCTGGAGAGGGGGGTGGGACCACTCCCAGGGCAGTGGGAGCCTGCCAACTGGGGCCAGTCTGCCGTGGGGATTTGGCAGATGGAAGCGTCATCCTGGGCCCCAGATTTGCTGACCTGAGCATGATTCAAGGAGGCGCTGGACTTGTGGATCAAGGCAATAGAATTGTCCTGAAAGTCACATCACTGAGGTCGCCATGGAGGACAGGAAAGGGATGGGACTGGAGCAGAAATCAAATCCCTGACCTGCTGTTTTCTAGCCGTGTGACTTGGGGCAAAGGACTTAGCCTCTCTGATCCCCATCAAATGAGAATCATAATAAGGATGAAATGAATAGATATAAACACTTTACAGATGATAGGGCTCTGTTCAAATGTCAGATGTCCCCAGTGCAGAGGGCTGGGGCCACCCACTGCCTTTTGTGACTTCAAGCCTCTCTCCACCGTGTATTTGAACAGACCTCATTCCTTCAGCGTCTCCCGTGTTCCTGCCTAATGGCATCCTGGGAATGATACAGACATAAAAGAGATAAATCCTTCCCTGGAGCAAGTGAGATCCATGCAGTTTCTTCCCCATTTCCCACATAAGCGAACTGAGGGCAGCAGGAGTATACACATAATTTGCCAATCCCTGCACTTCACATTCCTAGTAAAACCAGTCCTAGAACATGGGGTGCCTACTAGCCAGGCAACCCCACACCCGGTTGGGGGCACAGGCTTAGGCATCAGAATACCTGGTTCTAGTTCCAGCTCTGACACTAATGCGCTGTGTGACCTTTTGGGAATAAGCTACTCACTGTGCCTTATTTTCCTCATTTGTAAAATAGGCATAAAGTTTCTACCAGCCCTGCCTGCCTCTTTGGGTTAGGAGTACATGAGACAGGAGGAATGAAAGGACCTTGAAAGACTACAATGTCCTCCACATGTTGGGGTGGCCCTGGGAATGTCTTTGGAAGAGGTGATTAAATAGTATGGTCTCTGCAAAACTATACAGAAGGGAAATTAGTTCCTGGTACAATGCCACCTCCCTCTGTCAAGACACCTGTTAGGTGTCTTTGTCCCTCCCGGACTTCCTAATCGCCAGCAGTGTTTGAGTACCTCCTCTGTCCCAGGAGCACTTCATGTGCCTCCCCTCATTTGATCCGCCCAGCAACTCTTACCAGCCCCACTGAACAGATGAAGAAACTGAGCTCTGAAGGGTGAAATCTAGTCCCCGAGGCCAGGATGTGGACCCGGGAGGTCTTAAAGCAGGGCCCTCGCTCTCCACCTCCCAGCATAATCCCCCTGTTGTCAGATGGCTGTCAGCCAACTTCAGGCACACGCTGGCTGAGAACAGCGTCCTGTGTGATCTCGCTCAGGATCCAGGTTAAACACATCTTCAGGCGGGACTCTAGAAATCCAAAGCTTTCCAGATCCAAATGATATGGGGCAGGTCCTTCCTGCCCCTCTGCCCAGTGAGATCTTCTTTATCCTTCACAGATCAGACAGGGCGCCTCCTCCTGGAAGCCTGCTCCGATCCCCCAGCCCACAGGGGTCTGTTGCCTCCCTGTCCGTACCTCTCTCACTGGTGCTCAGTCCTGAGCCCCCCTGGCCTGCTTAGGTCCCTGGTGTACAACCCTCAGCCCTGGCTCTGATTAAATCTCTAAACCTTTGGGGGCTAGGGTCCAAATCCCCCTACCCACAAGTCGGACTTTGTAGGGGGCAGTGTTATAAGGGGAATGAACGTGAGCTTTGGCACCAAATGCAGCAGGGTTCAGACCCTGGTTCGGGCATGTGTGTGGCATTGGGCAAGTCACTTACCCTCTCCATACTCTTTTTTTATCTCTAGATTGGAGGTGATGATAAAAATATGTACCTTTCATGGTCGTGTTGATTGGAGAAGGCTTAGAGATGCAATGGCCGACACATCACAGGCACTTGATAAGTGGTAGCTAGAATTGATTGTTATTATAAATGTTGGCTTGCCTGCTTGATTGATTTGGTTATTAGAACAGGACACAAATAAAAACAAAAATTCAAGTGACACTCAAGAAATTAGTTCGGAGGACTTCTAGAGCCAGGTTTCTACCATGCAATTCTCTGAGTCCAGGGCCCTCTCTCTCCTTCCAAAGGCTCCAGCCCCATCTCTTCTCTGATCCTCTCATAGAAACGCCCCCTCCTCCTCTTTAGCTGGTGAGCTAAAGGGCTTGACCCATCTCCCTATAGTGAGAGGGAGGAGGCAGGTAGAGTACCTGAGGCTAGTGACGTTATCATGTTACAGTTGAATTAACCTAGGCCAGAGATGAGAAGTGCTGCCTTTGCCAGAAGGCTACTTGGACATACCTGGGCTCTAGAACCTTCCACAGAGGGCACAGGCCCAGGGGAGACTGTGGTGAGCCTCATGTCCTCTAGAATGGGGACCACACCTGAAAAGGTTTCACCCGCCCTGCATTCTGGCTCTTTTACCTCCTTCCTCCATTTGCAGGCTCCGCCTCCCCGTTTTCTCCTCTGCCTTTATTTCTTGGCTCTGCATTTTTCCTATCACCTTCCTACCAGAGGTTCATATTTTGCGTCAAGCCTCTCCTAGCTGTCGAGCGGTTTGGTTTTGTGTGTGTGTGTGTGTGTGTGTGTGTGTGTGTGTGTGTGTGTGTGTGTGTGTTTTTCTTCTCTGAGCGTTTTTTTTTGCCAGAGGTTCATATTTTGCGTCAAGCCTCTCCTAGCTGTCGAGCGGTTTGGTTTTGTGTGTGTGTGTGTGTGTGTGTGTGTGTGTGTGTGTGTGTGTGTGTGATTTTCTTTCCTGAGCGTGTTATTCTTGGAGAAAGAGTGCCCTGGCTTGGGCGATGGGAGGGATGGAAGGGAGGGGATGGAGGGCCTGGGTGCAAAGGTGGGGGCTGGACATGGCATCCCCTCTGGAACACTGCTGTCCGCGGGCCCACCGGGCATGGGGCTCTTAGGGTCACCAGGGAAGCTTCCAGCACGTAGGCAGGGTGGGGGCACTTCTTCCCAAAGAGTCAATAAAAACAGCCAACCACAGCCCCACTTCCCCTGCTACCTCCTGCCAGGAGAAACAGCCCCGAGCTCTGTGGTTACATCTGTTCCTCCAGGAATGGTACAAAGACTCCAAACCATGCCATGGTGAGAAGTCGCTGCTGGACAGGCCAGCCTTCAAGTCCAGGGTCACCCAGGCCTGTCGCCCCCTCCCCACTGCCAGATCCACTTTGTGCTTCCCCATGGTCATGACGCTGGTTATCAGATTTCCCCTGTCCATCCAATGACAAGATGAGGAAAGAGAAGCCCAGAGAGGTGATGGGGCCTCCCGGAGTCACACAGCTGTGGTTCCTGACCCCCAGGCCCAAGCAGACCAGCTCCAAAAGCATGGGAAGCAGGACATTTAGCACAGGGTTGGTGCTGTCCATCCCTCAGAGGGCTCCGGTGAGACACGGATCACCTACACCCCATCCAATGGGTTCCAGCTCCTCTATTTAAGAAGGTGGGGATAAGTTTAAGGAATTGCGGGAATTTTTCCTGAAAAACATTTTAAAACATTTTTGTCTTTATAGGAATAAGCCCTTGGCAAGCAAGAAAACTTGCGTGAAAGAACTAATTTCCTGAGGCTTTAATGATTTGGGCTTTTAATAGTTGATGGGGTATTTCATTCACGAACAGTCTTTTCAGGTGAGAAGGTTCCTCTGAGGGTCAGAACCCTGCTACCATTAGGGTAGCTTCGTGGGAATTAGAAAAAGGTGTCGGGCTTCCCTGGTGGTGCGGCGGTTAAGAATCTGCCTGCCGACGCAGAGGACATGGGTTCGTAGTCCCGGTCTGGGAAGATCCCACATGCCGCCCGTATGCAGCAACCAAGGCCCAACGCAGCCAAAAATAATAAAAATGAAAATTAAAAAAAAAAAAAGAAAAAGGTGTCATTTCCTCGATACATCTACTTCCATCTATCAAACCAGTGTCATAATATACTGATTTTGTCAGGAGACAGCATTTAACGCCGTCTGCCAGAAATGATAGCTATCACAAACCCATAATGTCTATGAAGTGAATAGTGCCTCTGTGTTGCCTGTTGTATTATCTGTTATCCTCCTGTGTTATCTATTATGTTATCTATTGCTGTTTAACAAATTACTCTGAAACTGAGTAACTTAAAACAAGCAGAAACGTTTACTATCTCCCAGCGTCTATGAGTCAGGAATCCCAAAGCAGCTTTGCTAAGTGGTTCTGGTTCAGCGTCCTTCATGAAGCTGCACTCAGGCTGTCAGCAGGGGTGCTGTCCTCTGAATGCCTGACCGTGACTGAATGACCCACTCTCCTGGTGGCTCACTCACACAGCTGGTGACTTGGATCTGCTCGGTCCCTTGCCACGTGGACCTCGCCATAGAACTGTCCTGATGACATGGCAGCTGGCTTCCCCCAGAGTGAGTGAACCCAGAGAGAGCCAGGCGGACACAGCGATGTGTTGTCACTTTTTGTTACTTTGGCCATTCTGATAGGTGTGTGGTGATATCTTATTCCTCTTTGGTGGATATCGCTGCATCTTTATCACAGTCGTTATGTCCCTGTAAGCTCTGTTAGAGCAAGGGCCTGCTTGGTTTGCCTTCTGTGCATCCCCAGAGCCCAGAGCAGGGCCGGGCACAGGAAGAAACCCGAAGTCTATTTAGAGAATGAATGCACGGCCTGTGGGGGGTCTCTGGCCCTTTTTAAGAAGGCAGGAAAGCAGCAAAGCCTTTGCTCTGGGAAACCTGTCGAATACCTTCCCCGGGCGAGATCGCTGGGGGAAGGCTAAGGCCCTCCACCACCCACAGAGGAGCAGGGACGAGGGGGGCAGAGCACCCAGCACCCTGACACCCCACCGGGTCCCTGGTGCCTCCAGGCCACTTGGGGCACATATTGTGGGCCTGGCACTTCTCCCTTCTCCCCTTCCACTGCCTCTGCCTTCTCAGGGCAGAAACATCCCGAAGATAAGTATGTGGGGATCCCCAAAGCTCTTGCCACTGGGCCGTGGGTCTTCCAGACTTTGTTTTCCTTTTTCTTTTCTCCCCACTGTAATTGCAGCTGGGAAGGGCCAGGCCTTTGCTAGGATTTATCCATGAGCCACAGCCAAGCTTCGCCCCGAGTAGCAGGGCCGTCAGTGCCCTGGAATAAAAATTGAGGTGGCTTGTTGTCCAGGTTGAATCTGTTGACTTGGGTTGTGAATTCTGCTGCCTGAAGGGAGGGGGTGCCTGCTGTCCTCTGCGCCCCCCTCCCCGACCGCTGGCGGCTATGACCGGCCACACTTCGTGTTTTATGTATAGATAATGCTGAGGTGTCTTAGAAGAGGCTTCTCCCCGTAGGGATATGTTTCCCGAAGAGTAACAGAATACAGACATGATAAATTAGCTAACAATGAGCTCGAATTTAATATTGAATATAAATATTTATAGGTCAAATGGCTCACAGATATACACATATAGGAGGTCAGTATTTTCTAAAAAATCAAGAATTGCAAATGAAGGGAAACCTCATCATCTAAGATGAAGCCAGAAATAGGTCAGAAAGCAGAACACCTGCCATAAGGCCCCCATTCCCTTGCTGAAAATGGGCCACGAGATCGGTTTGAAGATTCCTAGAAGCTGTTATGTTTGCTAGGGCTGCGATAACAAAGTACCACAGACTGGAGCTTAAACAGCAGAGATTTATTTTCTCACAGTTCTAGAGGCTGGAAGTCCAAGATCAGGGTGTCGGCAGGGTCGGTTTCCTCTGAGGCCTCTCTCTTCGACTTGTAGGTGGCTGTCTTCCACCCTCGGTCCTCACGTGGTCTGCCCTCTGTGTGTCTGTGCCCTGCTCTCCTCTTGTAAGGGTACCGGTCGTACTGGATGAGAGCCCTCTCATAGGATCCTGTTTAAACCTTAATTCCCCTTTTAAAGAGCCTACCTTGAAATACAGTAACACTGACATACTCGGGGGTTAAGACTGCCACATATGAAGTTGGGCTGGGGAACAACTCAGCTACCGTTAGTAGCCCCCTCCGTTAGTACAGCCCGCATCAATAGCCAAAAGTAGCAAAATCTGAATCTGTTAGAGGAGTCAGAGGATTTGTGAAATAAACCAAAGCATTCTCCCAGAGGGAGCCCTGAGTCATGAGAGAAAATTCCTCCTTTGGCGCTTGACCCACAGACGTTGTGTGAGTCCGTAGCGGCCACCATTCCCGTAGCATACAGAGAAATGGAGTTTCACATGGCTGTCCATCCCCGCGTTCAGGAACTGCACATTCCCAAAGTGGAATTCAGTGAAATCGTGGCTGCGAGAAGATTCCACAGCCTTTGCTAAAAGGCAGACGCCAGCTGCCCAATGACAAGCCCAACTCCAAGGGCCTTTGGGGTCCCGGGAAGAGCCCAGTGGTTCACCGAGAAGCCCCAGCTTTTGAGCGGGGCTCTGAATTCCAGGTGAGATTGGGAAAAGCTGAGGAAGAGGGGCCAGGTTTCTAGCAGAGGGGGAGGGAGGGGAGCCCCAAGCAAAGGCAGGGGTGGGGTGGGCAAGCACGCCCACGGGCCTGGCCTCCCTGGGCCAGGGTCCCAGAGCTGGCATCCCCTCCTGGGGCCACGTCCTCTAACCCGGTCTCTCCCTGTGTGTGTCCCCACAGGGCTCTGTCTGAGAACATGGCCAATGGCATTGACGAGCTGATCGGCATTCCCTTCCCCAACCACAGCAGCGAGGTCCTGTGCAGCCTGAACGAGCAGCGGCATGACGGGCTGCTCTGCGACGTGCTCCTGGTGGTGCAAGAGCAGGAGTACCGCACCCACCGCTCCGTCCTGGCCGCCTGCAGCAAGTACTTTAAGAAGCTCTTCACAGCCGGCACCTTAGCCAGCCAGCCCTACGTCTACGAGATCGACTTCGTCCAGCCCGAGGCGCTGGCCGCCATCCTGGAGTTCGCCTACACCTCCACGCTCACCATCACGGCCTCCAACGTCAAGCACATCCTCAACGCCGCCAGGATGCTGGAGATCCAGTGCATCGTGAACGTGTGCCTGGAGATCATGGAGCCCGGGGGGGACGGGGAGGAGGAGGATGACAAAGAGGACGACGATGATGACGAAGATGACGACGATGAGGAGGAGGAGGAGGACGACGACGACGACGACGACGACGACGACACGGAGGACTTTGCTGATCAAGACAACTTGCCTGACCCCCAGGACATCAACTGCCACCAAAGCCCTTCCAAGACGGACCACTTCTCGGAGAAGGCCTATTCAGACGCACCCAGGGACTTCCCTGATTCCTTCCGGGCCGGCAGCCCTGGCCACCTGGGTGTGATCCGGGACTTCTCCATTGAATCTCTGCTGAGGGAGAACCTGTACCCCAAAGCCAACATCCCCGACAGGAGACCCTCCTTATCTCCGTTCGCCCCGGACTTCTTTCCACACCTCTGGTCGGGGGACTTCGGTGCCCTCGCCCGGCTGCCCGAGCAGCCCATGGACAGCGGGCCCCTAGACCTGGTCATCAAGAACCGCAAGATCAAGGAGGAGGAGAGGGGGGAGCTGCCCGCCCCCCCGCCGCCGCCCTTCCCCAGCGACTTCTTCAAGGCCATGTTCCCGGACCTCCCCGCGGGGCCGCTGGGCCCCATCAAGGCAGAGAATGACTACGGCGCCTATCTCAACTTCCTGAGCGCCACCCACCTAGGGGGCCTCTTCCCGCCCTGGCCGCTGGTGGAGGAACGCAAGCTGAAACCCAAGGCCTCTCAGCAGTGCCCCATCTGCCACAAAGTCATCATGGGGGCCGGGAAGCTGCCACGGCACATGAGGACCCACACCGGGGAGAAGCCATACATGTGCAACATCTGCGAGGTCCGCTTCACCAGGTGCGAACGGAGGCCTGTGGGCGTGAGGGGCAGGGCGGGGAGGGCCGGGGGCCTTGGGGATGGAGAGAGACCCAGGTCAGGGGAGGTCCAGCTGGATCCTAGATGCACAGCAAGCTCATCGCCAGAACAGGTGCTAGGCATTAGCTGGTGCAGTGATTTTCAGATATTTTCCTACGTATGCTATTAGGTAGAAGGCCAAGATGCAAAAGAGACCAGAGCGGAGCTGTTGTGGTTAAGGCAGAAGCGGGGAGGGGGGATCTCAACACCCGCTGTAGATCCAGGAAAGCCGGTTTGAAGCTCCCCAGTGGAGTGCAGCCCCTCCTTTATTTTATTTGGAGCCCGGACAGCATGCCAGGGCCTGTCTTGAATGGATTACATATACTACCACCCCCGCCATGTCCTGGAAGTCAAGGAGGGCCATGGGCTTTGTCCACAGATAGGTGGTCTGTCTCCCAGTGGATAGTCAGCCACTCGTAAGCCCAGCTGGGAAATGGCAGAGCTGGGACTTGAACCCCAGTGAGACCTGTGTAGGCCCCTTCAGTCCTATTTTGGGTCAGACCTAAAGGCTGGGCCTCCTTTTACTTTCTCCCCCTTGACTGTCCATGTTGGGAAGAGGGTTAACTCTATGCCGTTATAAAAGTTGAACTTTGAAATCAATACACGATAAGCCTTTCATCTTTCCCGGACTCCATCCCATCCAGCACACGTGTGTTGTGTATCTTCTCTGCACAGCAATTTTGTGGTCAAAGCTGATTGGTGGGATGATGTGGGGTCCGATTTGTCCAGTGCTAG
Source organism: Lipotes vexillifer (assembly GCF_000442215.2). Classification (NCBI taxonomy): domain Eukaryota; kingdom Metazoa; phylum Chordata; class Mammalia; order Artiodactyla; family Lipotidae; genus Lipotes; species Lipotes vexillifer. The sequence continues at coordinate 3,334,262 of NW_006792448.1, forward strand.
GTTTTGATGGGCTTCAGTTGGGGGAGATGTGGTCTATTGGTGCCGATTGTGGTCACTGATGTGAGGCTGACCTTCCCAGCCATGTCCACACTGCGGAAGGTTCTGGTGAGTGCCCTGCATCAGGGCTTGGTCATTTCAGTGTGTCGGATGTGGTTTACCTGCCCTGGGACTGTGACTTCCTAGACCAGGTCCTTTCCCCACATTGCCACTGTCCCCATCAGAGAACCCGCCTTCAGAAACCCACACTTATTCCAGTGGTGCTGCTGTCACCCTGTGTCCCCCTAGCAGTTCATCTTTGGGAATTGCTGGGGGCTCATTCTTTAGATTTGCCTCAGTGGGCCCAAAGCTTTGGGTTTTGAGGAGAGAGCGCAATGTTTGGCATCAGGCTGATTATCAAATCAGGGGCAGTGCTTTTGGGGGGAAAAACAAGATGAGTTCTGCTAAGTAACGAGACTCGCTCTCTTTGGCGGCTTGAAAAGCCGATTTGAGGTTGCCAGAGAGGGTACAGGAATGTGTTCATCTGACAGTTGTGAAAACAGCTCTGCAGGCTTTTCCGGTGACCGCTTCGAAGGACAACGCTGATGGTTTCCAAGGTGGCCTTGGGTCCCCTCACGGCTGCTTCTGTGAAGGAAACCGCAGCAGAATCTCCCAGCTGCTCCGAGCTGACAGTGAAGGGAGAATTTCCAGGTGCAGAGGGGCAGGGCCCCCCATACCCCGGGTGTGTCCCCTTCCACCCAGCAGTGCTGACCTCAGGTGCTTGCTTCTCTTATCGCTGCAGAGCAGCTGGCCCCAAAGTCCCCAGGATTCACCCCCGCTCGGGTGCCCCCCACTAATTGCCCTGACACTCTTATGCCACCTCCACCTCCCACCCTCCTCTTCTCCTGAATTCACCTTAGATCCACAGAACCCCTGTAAAGGCTTGACAAAAGCACAGGGATAATGGAAGATAAACCAGAGCCCAGTCCAAATTCAAGCACAGTTCATGCGTCTGGAGCCAGTGCCTCTCCGCAGTCCCCTGGGAATGACTTCAAGACGTGGACACTCTTCACAGGCCTGATCCAGAAAAGCCAGCCCCGGAGTCCTGCCATCTGGGCTCCACCTCCTTTGCCTGTCCCCTGCGCAGATGGCTGACACTTGGGGACACCCCTCCCTCCAGGGGAGACCCTGGTCTGTGGCTTCAAGGGGATGTGCTGCATCTCAGGGTACCTCAGAGCGAGGCTGCCCTGCCCCCCCACCAAGTCCCCATCTCCCTTCCGTTCCCCACTTCCCTCCGGGCCTTTCCCACACTCCGCTGTGAGGGCCGCGGCGGTCTGTGTCCCTGCCTTCCCTAGGGCAAGTTTTAAACTCGGTCAGTCGAGACAGACTTCTCACCCTCTTGACACCAGAACATCCTCTGCATGGGCCTCCTGGTTCGGGCCTCAATGCTGTGTTGTATAGGAGGGTCGCATTCCAGAACCCTCCCTCCCAGCACATTCCTG
>NW_006792448.1:3335996-3353312 GCF_000442215.2 Lipotes vexillifer
GATCACTCAGGGTGGCCTCTGTGCCTGCCGGCTCACCCCCCCTCCAGGCCAGATCAGCTGTGGGGCAGGTTCCGGCCATCCAGCCCCCGGCCCTGCCCTCCCTGCGGTCTAGTCCTGTTCAGCAGAATGACAGCCACCTGGGCCCCCAGGCCTGTCTCCAGCTGACACAGCTCCGTTCCCGCCTCCATCCACATCTCCCCTCACTCAGTTCCCACTGGGCACCGGCCCTCCTGAGACAGATCAGAAAAGCTCTGGGGTCCCCATCCCAGGAGCAGAGACACCCGGAGTCGGGAGAGGGTGGAGGGGAGTTTCTTGGCCTCCTCCCCTTAGGGACTTTATTCCTCACTGTGGGCTGTGGCTGCCCGTGATGGACACCCTTCGACACCCCTCCCCATCACATTCTTCGGAATCGCTGGTTCCTTGCTGCCCTCCTGTCGCCTCCCCGGAGCTGCCTGCAGGATTCTTTTCAGCCTTCAGGGAGCCTCAACCCTGGCCTGTCCAGGTCCAGGTGGCCTGTAACCCTCTACATAGCCAAGTCCTCTCGCAGCCTTTCCACAGGGACCCCCCTTTGTGGCTGACTTCCTGCAGCCACCATCCGTAACACTGCCCTCCTTCCTCAGCTGGAGGCTCTTCGGCAGCCACTTAGAGCAGCAGCTGCTGCCTCTTTGACTCGAAATTCCCAGACTCCCTTGCAACACAAAGCCACTACCTGGGACTGGACCCCCCCGCGAGGCTGAGGGACCCCTGACCTGCTGCCCTCACGTCCTCCTCGTGGACACTGTTTTCCTTTCTGGAGCCCAAGTCTTGGTTGGCTTAATTATAGCTGAGCTTCTGCTCTCCGGTCAGGCCTCCTTTCCTCTCTTCTTGGTGTTGATCCCACTTCCCCTCCCTCCTGGGGGACGTTGGACTGACCCACCCTCCCCCTGCAAGGTGGCCCAGGCTCTGAGTTATGGCCTCCGATGCCAGCTCCCAGCATGTCCACGCCCCGTGGGAACATCATTCCTCATGGCTTCAGCAGCACAACACGGCGGAGGGGCCTTGGGCATCCTTCCAACAGAGCCCCTTCTGCCCGAGACCCCACTTACTGCTCTCATTCTGTGGGTGTCCAAGAAGGGACTGCAGCCCCACCATCATGTGCCTATTCCTTGGCGTCGGGAATCTCACCTCCGAGCCAGCTCTAGATTTCAGCCAGTCCCACAGTTGTCCCACCACTGATCTTTCCAGCTATGAGACACCCCTGGAGCCCCAGGAAAGGCCTCAAAGGCTTCAACCAGACTGTGTATCTCTGGCCCCATGCTGTCCCCTCCTAGCTCTGGCCATCCCATGATCACCTGGACTCCAAGTTCCTCTGTCTGTGTCTATGTGTCCACTCGCCTAGCCTGGTCCAAGGTCACCATTTTCTTCCTGAGGACGGCTGCAGCCTGTGCTGGCTGCAGAGACAGCTCATGATGAAACTGGTCCTGTGGCTCTGACCTGGGAGAGAGAAACAGTTCCAGGACTTAGGGCAGAGGTAGCCTGGACCAAGATTCCCCCAGACCCTCCTCGTCAGGAGTCCTTTACTTCTATTCCCAGAAAGTCTGGAAGCCTGAGCCAAAGGTCAGGACTACAGGGTTAGTGGGCCAGAGGTGGCCCCTAGGATGGGCCTTGAAGAACGGGGAGCACGTGGGCCAGGGAGGACAAGAAGGTATTCATCCTCTCTGCGTGCAGAGGGACGCTGCTGCCCTTGGTGGGGCTTTTCCCTGCCCACCCACCTCGCAGGGCCCTCCCCCTCCTCCTTGCCCCAACCCCTGTCATCACCACCAACTAGGCCTGGCCTGGGCCTGTGAAGGCCTCAGAAGACTCTTAATTGCTCCTGTCCTGCCACATGGGTCCTTGAGTACAGGCCGCCTGTCGGGGGAGCCCCTAGAGCGCATGCTTGGGCAGTCTTCCCTCCTGGACCCCCTGCATCCCGTCCACAGCCTGGCTCTCACAGGCGCTCCAGTCAGGTCTGGCGGACACGTGGTGAAGTCAAGAAACTGCCACACGTGAGAAGAGACCAGCTCCTGAGACAACAGTGGTCCCATGGAGGAGGAGGATGAGCAACCCAAGCTCTGTACCCCGAGAAGTCAGTCTCTGAGGAGCCACGATTTCCCCAGTCTCCACTGAATCCCCTACCGACATCCCGTGAAGGCTGCAACTTTTAGCCCCCAACCCCTGGCCCCCAGTGCAAGCCAAATGCTGATTGCTCCGTGGCACCCCACAGTTCTCTCTCCAAACAAGGCCAGGAGCCTGGCAGCTGATGCTTTTTTCTTTTCCCCCTGTATTTTTTTCTGAGTTCTCCCACTCCTGGCAGCTCTGGGGACCTTATTAAGATAATGTAATGTCATTAGCAGTGGCAGCAGGAAGATAATTTGTCTCAGACCATCAGGTTACCAAGAAGTCTGAGTGGATGGTGTTGGGAAAGCGTTATCCTCACTTGGGAGCCTCCACCGAGGCCCAGGACCCGGGGCCCTTTCCTTTCACTCAGGGGAATGATATCACCAGGACTGGCTCATCTTTCTTGACGATGAGCTCTCCGAGCTGGAAGGGGGAATGCCAGTCAAGGCTTGCATGCATGTGACCTGGCATGGGTCCCAGGCGCAGAGTAAAGGAATGAGATGGCGGACAAGGGGACAGGGCGAGGGAGGAGCACGTCAGGTTTGGACTGGGCAGTTCTGAGAAGTGGCCCCGCACCAGCGGGCCGTGGCCATGACCACCCACTGTACAGTGAGGAGCACCGGGCAGAACTCCAAAGCATCTGCTGGGTTCTTATCCGAGCAGGTTCCAGTACCATCCGGGCCACATGCTGAACGAGTGCGGAGAGAGCAGGGCCGGCACGTGGGGACACAAAGTGCAGTGTCTCCTGGGGACTCTGCAGCCCCTTGGAAAGGGCACTGCCGTGGTGATCAGGAACCCCAGCTTGAGGGCTTGCATCTGCCTCTAACTAGCTGTGTGACTTTGGCCGAGTCACCTCCCCTCTCTGGGTCTTGGTTTCCCCATGTGTAACACCAGTGGGTTGGAGCAGGTGCTCCCTAAGTTCACGCCCAGATTTATGACCCCATATATTGCCCAAGATCAGGAAAGCTCTGGACACATTACAGCACTTCTCTTTGCCTCCTCTTCCTCACGAGAATGATGGAAGGGCCAATTGCACGGGCTTTACTGAAGCCCTTATAACCAACCGCCCGCACAGTTAGGTCCTGACCCGAGCTCATGATTAGTACTGACGGGAACGTCCCTGAGCCTGGGCTCCTTTTTTGCCGCTCACTGTCCATGAATTTGCTGCTTCCTGCATCGTCTTGCTGTCTCGGCGCCTAACAAGACAGGGCCCCAGGAGCCAGGGACAGGGCCGTGGTTCCGCAGGCATGAGAGGCAGCTAAGGGAAACAGCACACATGATGGCCCTGCCCTGGGAATAGCATGCATGGGAAATAAAGGCAGCAAAGACAGCCTCTGAACAGGTGTTCCCATCTGCCAGGAGCACCTGTGTGGTTGAATTGGGGCCACAGAGCGCAGACAGGGAGACTGGGCCCCCAGAGCTCGGGACTTGCTGGGAGGGCAATGCTGATACATATGGGGCCTCTAGGGGGCAGGAGAGGATGACGCTGACACATGGTCCTCTGTTGCTCCCTCCCTGCCCCTCAAGTGACCTGCCTCGGGCTGCAGTGTTCCAGTGCTCTGGAAGGTCAGGGCAAAGGATGAGACCTGGGTGGACAGAGAAGGGTTTATGAAAGACTGCACTTGAGTTTGACCACTGAAGAATCAGGGGGATTGGGAGTGGTAGACATTTCAGGCAGGGCAGTTTGCAAGGGTAAACTCAGAGAGGAAGGACGTGGGTGCAGGGAAGAGGAGGGCTCACGGCTGGGAAGGAAAGAGCACACATGCCGGCATCTACGCTTGGACATCTGGTGGAAACCTAAGGGATGGAGCGTGGTGTCCAAACACAGGATACGCACAGAAGGGGAAGGAGCCAGGGCTTACCAGCATCCATCCCATAATATGGCAGGCTCTGAGCCAGGGGGGCTGGTGGTCCAGCTCACGCCAACAGAGATTCAAGGATGCAAAGCTGACCAGAGCATGGCCTTCTAGGGGAACAGTGTGGTGTGTGGGTGCAGTACTGTGGGGAGGGATGGGGGCTGGCAAAGGATATGGGGTGATTATTTTTTCCAGCTTTATTGAGATATATTTGACATATAACACTGTATAACTTGAAGGTGTACAACAGTGATGATTTGATATGCACATATATTGTGGAACGATTACCACAATCACACCCATCATCTCACTTAGTTACCTTTTTTGTGTGTGTGGTGAAAACATCTAAGATCTACTTTCTTAGTAACTTTCAAATATATAATACAGTATTGTTCACTGTAGTCACCAAGGGCCCCCAGATCTTATCCCCTTATAACTAACTGGAAGGCGTGAGCGTGTAAGGAGACTTCAAAGCCATGCTAAGGGGTGAGTTAGCACAGAGGCCTTTGGACAGGGTTAGGGGGCTTGGAAGGTTTTAAGGTGGCACCGGACCCCCAGTCCTGAAGGAAAGTGACCAAGAGCTCAGCTGCTGAGAGTCAGACTGCAACATTCCAACTCACTCATGATGCCTCTGCCAGCAGATCAGATGCGTAAAGGAGCAAGGGTAGAAGGGCGGTAATACATGAAGCCAGCCAGAAAGAGATTCAGTATGAACCCATTACCCAGATGCAAACACTCTCAGAACACCAAAGGTCAAAATGGTGCAGCACAGCCTCCCATTTTAGAGGTCAGGAAACTGAGGCCCAGGGCAGCAAAGGACCTGGTCCAGTTCTTAGAGTGTGCTGAGCCTGGGCCCAGCTCTGCCAATGCACACGCGCGTTACATCTACGTGGAAAGGTCACTACAGAAATAAGGAGGCTGTGCGACCTTAAGAAAGCCATTCCCTCCCTGGGAATGGGCTGGGTTAAATCAGTATTTTCAAGGTCCTGGGAAGCATACCACCAGTGATGCAGGTTACTGGGCCCACTGATTCAGACGTGCTCTCAGTAAACTAAATGCTCTCTAAATTTTTTCCAGGACTAACTTATGAGGTTTGTCCACCCTCCTCCCCCGCTGCTCCCATGAAAAGTCTCCACTGGGGACAGGGGCTCCTGCCCAGGCTGAGCTGCTGCCACAGCTTGGCCCAGTCTTCTGACCCCAGAGACGGAAGGCTGGCTGCAGATGCCCTGGTGTGATTGTTTGGGCTGCACTTCCTGAGGCAGCCCCTACAGGCTTCAGGCTGGGAACACTCAGTATGAAAATCCTCAGAAGAGCTTGCAAACAAACCATGCCCAGATAGCCCTCCATGCCCCTCTGCCCCTCACCGGCTGGTACCTTTGGGAAAGCTGTTTGACTTTGCTGAGCCCCCAGCGATTCCTCAGTCCAAGTGAGGAAATTAATCCAGGTGTGTTGAATCGAGCTCATGCAAACCCAGATTCCTCGTCAATAGGAACTGATGTCTAGCCCTAGGTTCAACTCTGCATGGAGAGGTTAAATAACTTGCCTGAAGGTCACCCAGCAAGTTAGTGGGGGGTCTGAAGCTGGAGCAGGGGCTCCCACACCCCTAATGGGGGTCCCTTTCCTGCACTGTACCTTGCCTGTGAATAATGACTTTCCAGGTCATTGAAATGGTGTACTTGCCTGCTCACAGCAGGTGCTCAATGAGAGGAAATTGTAGTCACCTTCTCAGCACGTCTCCCACACTTGGGCCAGTCGCCTCTGAAGTGTGATCTACTTTAGATGCCCTAACAAAAAGCTCAGGATAAGCAGTGCATATTTAAAGAGGCCCTTGACATTTGAAGATTTACCATTTGCATTGTCCATTATTTGAGGGTGTCAATACTATTAAATATATGTAATAGTAATTTTTTTAAAAAATCTCCCTTATAAGGTTGTAGTGAGCATTGAATGAGATGATGTATTTAAAGCCCCTCTGGTGACTCTCAGCTGACCCTCCACTAGGCCCTGGTGAGGATGAGTCCCTCAGCCAGTGAGTGAGCCTAGCCAACCACCTAGCACAGCCAACCACATAGCGTAGCCAACCACCTAGCGTAGCCAACCACCTAGCGTAGCCAACCACCTAGCGTAGCCAACCACCTAGCATCAGTGTTTCATCAGAGCCTGAGCGAACGTGTGGAGTCCCGAGACGTATTCCCCAGGACTGTACAGCGTCGCTCTAGGGCTACAAATAGCACTTTGCACCCCACCCCTACATTTTTACACAGGTCACAGTGCAGCGCTGAGGAAAGAGGCCTAGGCTGTTCTAGTCCCAGCTCTGCCATTACCCTTGCGGTGAACCTTAGGGACTTCACCTCCCTGGTCCTAACGCTAACCCTCCCTGGGCCTCAGTTTGCCCACCAGCCAACTGAAGGACTAACCCAGGCCAGTGGTTCTCAGACCAGCAGCAGCAGCAACATCCAGCAACATATTCAAAATGCAAACTCTCTGCTCTCTCCCCCGCAGACCTACTGACTCAGGCAGTCTGGGAGGGAGGCCCAGCACTCCGTGTTTCATCAAACCCTGATAATGGCCCACCAAGTTTGAGATCCACTAGCCAGGATGCTCAAAAGCCCAATCACCTGGATGAAATGTGGGTTACAAAGACCATAAGAGCAGCATGCTGGTGGCAGAAGGGCACATGAGATGTCACAGCGGGGTACTTACTGTGCAGCCTGGGGGCAGCTGGTGGGCTGTGGGAAGGGCAGGGACGGGGATGGCGGTGTCTGGTGTATGAAGGATACCAACTCTCCCTTCCTCTGCCCTGCCCACCCGCTCTCCACCCCCACCCCCCACGTGCCCTCCAGCCTTCCAGCGAGCACAGGTGGGAGAAACGATCTGTCCTTCTGGTCCTTCTTCCCTGGTCCCTGCCAGTGTCCTCATGAATGTCCTTTTCTCTCCTGCCCCACCCCTGGGGAACTAGCCGGAAAATGAGAGGCAGTGAGACCTCTAGTGGCCAGGGGACACCAGAAAACCAGGACCCGCTCCTGCTGTCCTGGGGTTATGTTGAGTGTGGTTTAAATCTGGCCATTTTAGGGCGGATGCCTGGGCTCCACATCTGCTCCAACCTCAAAACCGAGCCAAAAATGACAGGCAGACGCTCCACCCAAGCCACACCTGCAGGGAGGAGGTGGGAGGCTGGACACAGCTTCCTGGCCTGCCTGGCCTGGTCAAGGAAGGCTGCAGAAGGATCCTGAAAGTTCTCGAAGCTCACCTGCCTCCACTTCTGCGTGGCTGAAAGGCTCCTTTAGCTGGTTTATGCAGCATTCAGTCTTTATGAAAACAGCCTTGAGATGTCCGTTTTCCTTTCAAGACCGCCAGGAGGTGTGTTGAATCTAGCTCAACACAAACCCGAATTTCTCTCCATCAGTTCTGGACAACAGGAATTGACGTCTCGCGCTAGGTTCGGCTCAGTGCAGAGAGGTTAAGTAACTCACCTAAGGTCACCCATCACGTTAGCAGTGGGTTTGCAGCTGGAGCAGAGGCTCCCACACCCGCTGATGGGAGCCGCAGCCCCACGTCATATCTTACCTCTGAATAATACTGCTTAAACCCTGAAAAGCTCTGCCCTAGCTTAGGCTGCATTCTTGTGGCACCTGGCTGTTTTGTAAACCCTGGAATTTTCTGCAGACAAAGAGGAGAGCCAAGGGCTGGGGCTAAGAAACCACAGTGCAGGAGTGACTTGAACAAGGTGTGCCTGATCCCTGTAGCCTCCCAGATTAGTGCTGAGGACTGACAGGTCTCAACAGCCCAGGGGCCGGGATGGGACCAGGGTGAACCTCGAGGAAAGACCCTGTCGCCTGGAGAGAGTGGAGCTGAAGGTGCAATCCAGTATGAGAAGTGGCTGCCCCACTGGAGGACTAATGAAAGATTGCTGACTTTCGGGGCCTATGTCCCCAGCAAGTCTATTTTCCAGTCTATGAGACAGGCCCTGACAGAGTGGGCGCTTCATTCTTCTGAGCTTATGCGTAACAGGTGTTCTGGAATGACAGCAGCCTCTCTGGGCCCAGCTCCCGATTCACTCTCTAATCCAGGGGAGGAGTCACACCTGTTTGGGGTGGCGCAGTAGTTGAAGGTAAATTCTAGCAGGGGTCCCATTCCTGAGGGTTGACACCACAGCAGTCGGGAGCCTTAGCAGGTTCTGGAGGAAGGGGAGCAGAGAGTGAGGAGTGGCTCCTGGGGTTCTGGGCGGGGACTGACTCTGGCTCTGCCTTGCAGGCAGGACAAGCTGAAGATCCACATGAGGAAGCACACGGGGGAGCGGCCCTACCTGTGCATCCACTGCAACGCCAAGTTCGTGCACAACTACGACCTCAAGAACCACATGCGCATCCACACGGGCGTGCGGCCCTACCAGTGCGAGTTCTGCTATAAGAGCTTCACGCGCTCCGACCACCTGCACCGCCACATCAAGCGCCAGAGCTGCCGCATGGCCCGGCCCCGGCGCGGCCGCAAGCCCGCCGCCTGGAGGGCCGCCAGCCTGCTCTTTGGGCCCGGCGGCCCGGCCCCGGAGAAGGCGGCCTTCGTGATGCCCCCCGCGCTGGGTGACGTGGGCGGCCACCTGGGCGGGGCCGCCGTGTGCCTCCCGGGCCCCAGCCCCGCCAAGCACTTCCTGGCGGCGCCCAAGGGCGCGCTGAGCCTGCAGGAGCTGGAGCGGCAGTTCGAGGAGACGCAGATGAAGCTGTTCGGGCGCGCGCAGTTCGAGGCTGAGCGGAACGCGGGGGGCCTCTTGGCCTTCGCGCTGGCCGAGAACGTGGCCGCCGCGCGTCCCTACTTCCCGCTGCCCGACCCGTGGGCTGCGGGCCTGGCCGGCCTCCCCGGCCTCGCCGGCCTCAACCACGTGGCCTCCATGTCTGAAGCCAACAACTAGGCTCAGCCTCATCAACCCCAGTCCTGCTTCCCTGTCCCCTCCCAGGCCCACCTGCCCCATCCAGTGGGTCTGAGCTTTTTATTTCAAAAGAAAAAAGGAAAAAAAAAAAAAAAAAAAAAAAACAACAACAAAAAACTTTTTTAAAGAGAAAACCCGAGAATGTGATCACAGGCAGAATGGAAAAAGCAAAATAAAGCAGCTGAGTTGTGGGGCCCAGAGCGGGGATCGCATCTGATCTGACGATGGATAGCAGCTGGCCCAGGACTTGGGGAACCTGAAACAGCCCCTGCGGGCTGCAGGAAGCAAAGATGGTGATGCTGATGGCGATGGTGATAATGATGGTGATGGCAATCCTGCCGCAGCGCCTGGCCTCAAGAGAGCCCTGGCCCTCTGGCCCTGGGTACCTTGAGGCTGGAGCTGGGGTCTGGGGGGAGGGGCTAGCTCCAGGATCCCACGCTAGGAGCCAGCAGGGTGTGTCCAGCCCAGATACTCCTCAGCCCCTTCCTGTGCACCTCACTGACTATGACCTCACGCGAGGGGAGAGCTGTGACAGGTATGTCAGTGGCCCTGACCCCCTGCTGCTCCTCGGGCACCCAGGTCCCCTGACCAAGGGCAAAGGCAGGGAGTTTTTTTTTAAAAAAAAAAAAAAAAAAAAAAAAAAAAAAAAAGGCAGCCGCAGTGGTATTTTCTGGGCCTCCTGAGGCAGCTGCCTCCCTTTTGCTGGGGTCTGAGATGGGCATCTCCTCCCAAAAGGCCTGGCCTCTCTCTGGCTGTCTCTCTGCTCTCACACAGAAACTCACAGGGGCCCATGCCAAAGAGGAGGCCCCAGGCCAGGTGTCCAGAAGCACTTTGGAGCTGTGTGGGGCTAGATGGAGGGAGGTGGCTTGGCCAGAGGCAGACCGGATGGAGCAGGGATGAAGGTAGGGTCCTGAGGTACACATCCTGAGCCCCTCCACTCTAAGGCAGAGTCCCTGCTGACACTGTTCCAATGGGTCGTTTTTCCCATCTCCAGTGGCCCTGGGATCCTTAGGGGAAGTGCCCTATAGGCAGGGAGGCCCCCTGGCATCAGGAGTGGGTCTCCTGGGGTCTGGGCCCATTTTTCCCTCCCTGTCCTATGACCGTGGACAGGTCAGCCGTCTGTACCCCAGTTTCACCCTGCTGTGAAAGGGGGCTGGAAATTTTGTTTCCCACTCCCGTGCACCCACCGACACACTCGTACATGCCCATCCCTCCAGAGAGAAGCCTTGAGAGAGCAGGAGCTTTGCAGTCTTAACGTCCCTGGTGACACTGTTTCACTGGACTTAGTTTTATCACGTCCACCTCTACGCTGGCACAGGTGAGAAATGTGGCCAAACTAGACAGGCTGACAGAGGAAGAGGGCTGGGGTGGGCTTGTCCACAGCCCCCAGGCAGCTTTGGGGAACTCTAAATCCTCCCCTCCCCTCTGGGCAGGCCACTGTGCGCATCCGGGGGCTACCATCTCGCATTGTCCCCACCTCTGCGTGGTCCCTCCAATGCCATAAGGAGTCTTTCAGGACTCCGAGGGCCAACACGGAAGGAATGGGGTCCTCCTCTTAACACCTGGCAGCTGCCCCTCTCCACCTGGTTCCCGGAAACAGACACAATGCCCAGTTACCCAGGTGTATGTTTGCTTTTCAGTTGGGAGCTTCTCAGGACTTTGGCATCGCTGTGTATGAACGCCCTCAACCCCTCCGTGGTCCCCCAGGGAGGAAGCCAGCTGTCTGGTGTGGGAAGTCAGAGGCTTGGCTCCAATATGGGCTTGGAGGGCTCTGTGAGTGAGGGCTGTCCACGCATCCTCCCTGGCTCTCTGGTTTGGAGCCGGTCCTGAGAAGGAAGACAGCTCTGCTGGCCCAGTGCCTTCCAGATCTCTCCCCTTTCCTGTCCTTCCCTCCCTTTCCTTGATGAGTTTGCTTTTGTTTCTCAGTAGCCCAGAGGAGTGAGGAGACTTCTCCTGTGCAGATGGCCCAGGGCTGCTGTCCCCAGTCCAGGAGCTGTGGGCACAGACACTTCGGCTCTTCCTATTGTCTTGGCTTCTTCCTGAGCAAACGCAAAAAAACCCAAAAAGGCCAGAGAAGACCACAGACTCTGTCACTCTCCCAGCTCCCCCGTGAAGAGACCCGTGACTCCACACACCATCAGCTGCCCTTTCAGCCAGAGGGAACTGTTGCTGACACCCTCTTGTCCTCAGATGTCATCTGCTGGGCAGCTGCCTCTCACACTCCTGTCTCCATTTCTGACCCTCGCTTCTGGGACCCACCAGCCAACATGCCTGTGTTCCCCCCTCAGCCAAAGGAGCGGGGCTGACCCAAACTTTAAGAGAAAACGAGGAAAAACGAACAAATTAGAAACCAGTGGTGTTGGGGCTTTTGTTTTTATTTTGTAAAAGTAATGACTTCTCATAAACTCAATTTTTCAGACGACTGGTTAGTTCTTTTTGTTTTCTCTTGGCTGCAGTTTGGAGTTGTACATTGTAAAATATCCAAAGATGTCGAGTACTGTATGATCAAGAACTTGAAGCAAATGGGTCGTTGGAGGTAGGGATGGTAGTGTTTTGTTTTGTTTCCTTTTTTTTGGGGGGGGGGGGACATTTCAGTTTCCCTGTCTGTGGGAGAACTTTGGAATTTTTTTCTATTTATAACTTTTTTCTTATGTGATCGCTTTATGTAAAATGACACTCAGCAAGGTTTGCCTTAGTGATACAAGGGACAATCTTCCATAACTTTGGTCGCACGCTGCATCCCGCCGAGAAAAACCCTCAGCTAATTTTCTGGCCTATTTATTAAACAGTATTAATTGACTTGATTAAATGATATTGAGAGTTGCACTTCTGTGAGAGGTGACAGCCACAAGACTATCTGTAGACATCCGTGGCTTAAGAGGTTGACAATTGGGTGTCACAAACTTATAAAAATGTTGAAGATGCCTTTATAAAAAACACAAATCTTTGACCCTTATTTAATAATGTGAGGGACAGCATTTTAAGTAAAAGAAAGCCACACTTACTCAATTCCCTGGTTCAGGTTGATTCCCTTTTGCATTGTCACTGCAGGTGACAGTGGGTGGTTGTGTGGTGGCGAGGTCAGATCGTCAGTGGTCCCCTACATCGTGTGAGGCTCTGCTTGATCATAAACTTTTGGGTATCTATGACTCCAAGTGTGAGGTGTGTGTGTGTGTGTGTGTGTGTTTTTACATGTGCAGGTACAGCCTGTTGTGTGTGAGCAAGTGAGAGTCGAAGGGTTGCTGACCATTTTAACACATCAGTCCTACCAGTTCCCTGGCTTGGATTCCAGAACAGCCTCTGGCTGGCCTTGCTACCGTCTCAGCGTTCTTCCTTTTTATTCCTTGGCACTGGAGTTGGACTTCTCTTCCTCGTTCACCTGATCCTCTTTCCCAAACAGAATGCTAGGCCCTGAGGGAGGTAAGAAAATATATTGCTGTCATTGAATGGTGTCGACTCTACTCAGAACCTGGAGCACAGACTCTCTGAGTAAAATTGGTCTCTGCACTGCGTTTTCTGTATAACCAAGGGTTAAGCCCAAGACACTTTTCTGTGATCAGATCCCCTTTCTTGCCGTGGTAAGCATTCTTATAAACCCAATGCAGCATTTCTCATTCCAGGCAAAAGAACAGATCTGGGTTTCAAGTCTGGACTCCAAGCTGTGTGTCCTCAGACTAATCGCTTCCCTACCTTGGTCCTCCGTTGCCTCATTATAATAGCGAAGGAGACTGAGTTTCTCCAAGAAACTCAGGAACTTGGAGCCTCTCCAAGTTTTCTACCCAACTTAAACACCCCTCAGCCAAGGGAGCCAGCCCTCTGGGGGACTGGGAACTGAATTCTAAAGAAATAGCCTGAAGCCACCTTCCCGGAGTGTGATACTCCTCTGAAATCTCAGGTAGTGGCTTTGAAATTCATGCTTCTGCATTCTATTACATAATATATATGTATTTGTCTTCATATAAAAATATCATCTTGAACATTACTTGCGTTTTCCGCAGGATCTAGTAAAGTCAGTGTCCCTTGGCTACCCTGCAGCTTGGAGAGGCCCGAGCTCACGGTTGACTCAGGGCATGAGGGGATGGCCCGGTGCAAGGAATACGAGGGCAGCTGCCTGTCGGGGTTCCCTTCAGCACATGTATTCTAGCATCATCGGGTCCTCATTCTGGGGCTCGGTGTCCACTGAGGGCCAGAGGTGAACATGGGGAAGAGGTAGGGAAGTGGGCCCGCTGGGCCCTGACCTCTGGGGGCTCCTGAGCTCCTCATGTGAGTCAAGTTGCCTCTAGTCCTGGCCAGGCAGGTGTTTCACAGAGTCACGCAGGACACAGTCTGCCCCTCAGACCCCAGCATTGGGGTGCTGATAGCAAAGGGGACTTCGGTAGAGGGGGAGGGACAGGAAGGGGAATGAAGTTACTGAGGACAGGCCAGAGAAGCAGGTGCATCTTACCCTGGAGAAGGCTTAAGATACATTAGAACAGGCCTTGGAACTTCTAAAGATCTGTCAGAGAGAGGAAGGATCTTACCAAACATTTGGCCAACTCAAACCAACAGGAGAGAGATTCCAGGAGACAGCTGAGTGTCCAAAGGAAGGAAGATGATTTCCTAACAAGTAGAGTTGTCCTAAAGGGGAATGAGGTCCCTCGAGAGGGAGGGAGCTCTCCGTCATTGGAAGGGTTTAATATCGGCTTTCAAGAATGAGGAGAGGGCTTCCCTGGTGGCGCAGTGGTTGAGAGTCCACCTGCCGATGCAGGGGACACGGGTTCGTGCCCCGGTCCGGGAAGATCCCACATGCCGCGGAGCGGCTGAGCCCGTGAGCCATGGCCGCTGGGCCTGCGTGTCCGGAGCCTGTGCTCCGCAACAGGAGAGGCCACAACAGTGAGAGGCCCACGTACAGCAAAAAAAAAAAAGGAATGAGGAGATTCCTGCATGGAAGGAGGGCTTTCTAGATGACCCGTCCCTTGGGTCACTTCCATCTGATTTGTGAAAAGGAGACTATATTATATATCTTCATATGACTGTGGAAGGAGGACTGTACGGGGGGACTGGGGGACAAGTGAAAAAGATGACTTGGGACACCTTCACGAAACCCAGCTTGGTGGCTTATAGCTGCCTGCTGCCCGCCCAGCCCCCCACCCGATGACCTACAGCAACTTGGGGCCAGAGAAACAGGAGTCTGTGTAGAAAAGGCCCTGATTTATTTTGAAACCCTGGAGATGTGACAGGAGATCAGTAATGAACCAACAGGAAGTCAGACTGTCTCTCGTCTCAGGCCTCTTCACCTGAGCCCAGGGCCTGCACTTCCCGAGGGGAGCACAGGTCTCCACTTGCAGTCCCGCAGCGGTCCCTGCCCTGTTCTGGCACAGCTCTCCGCAGACCCCATCCTCTTGTCCTGGGAACCTCCCCAGCCCTTCCTGCCTGAGGCTCCTCGGAGCATTTCCAGAAACAGACACGACTGGGTTTCCCCTTTGTGTGCGGTTTCCCTTCTGAGAGCCGGGTGGAGGGAGGGCTTCTGAAGGGAAAGTGAGAGCAAGACAGGGAGGCCTCCTCGGCCAGTTCCCCTCATCTGAAAAGTCTGTCACTCAGACAGGAGCAGGGAGTCAGAAGTTCCTGCAGGAGGGAAATGCAACCTGCATGCAGAGGGTCAGAGGCCCCTAGAGACCAGGGACAGATTCTGGAATCCAGGATGTTTGTATGCAGGTGCCTTACCTCCCAACCCCTCCATTGCTCCCCCTCCCCTTCTCCTGGTGCCTCTTCCCCCCACCACTGCCCTTCAGGATGTGGACGCCTTCTCTCCCCTCTGCCCTCCCCTCTGTCCAAACCCTGATAGGAGCCACCAGGGGCAAACACGACTCACAGGCTCCCTCTTCCGGCCTCTGAAGCCCTTGCTCCTTGCTCGAGGTGGAAAGAAAGTCCCCAGCAAAACGATGTCAGGCCCCAGGCAGCAAACAAGGGTGGCTGATTTGGACAGAGGGCCTCGAAATCAGACCGGTGGGCAGGTACCAGCCTGCCCCGACCTCCCAGCCCGCCCTCCTCTCCCCTCCCTGCTTCGGGCACCGGAGGGGAAGGGGATGTGGGAAATAAGCAAACAGCTTCTTTCCTCCTTTCAGGTTTGAAGAACTGAGGATCGAGTCAAACGCACATTTCCAGCTATTGATGGGGAGAGAATTATTCCCTGGGGAGGCCCTGCTCATTTTTCCCCTCCTCTTTACACCCTGGGCATGGGCGGCTGTGACCTTAAAGGGCAGCCCCACAGGGCCTAACCAAAAAACATGGGCCCAGAAATAGCCTAATAAATGAGGACAAGACATCTCAAATCTGGACAATTCTGGAAAACCTCAAAACTGATCACTTTATCTGCACCAGACATGCACGTGTGCACACACACACACACACACACACACACACACACACACTCACTCACCCATCAGACTAATGATACACAGGCTGATGTCATCCCTCCTTGTAATAATAGGAGACCGAGCAGTGCACCAATAAGACCCAGCACAGCCATTTTTCCCACAAGTCTCCCCACTGGAATATTTATAACACACACTCTCATTTCCATCTTTGTGATTCCTCTATTTAACCATGAACTGTGACCCTGACAACTAGAACAAAATAAACAAATAGGTTTCTGGAATAAGGAAGGAAGACAGGGTGAATCAGATCCCGTTTCCCATGTTCCTCTAAAAAATGAATAAATTAAGCACAAAGCCACAGAGTAACAGAAGTCTTTATGCCCCTGGGAGACTCTTACCTCAATTGGTCAGCTGGCAGTTAGCCTATGAGGCACGTGTCATTATCCCTATTTGTACCAATCGGGTTCTTAGTCAAACACCAGACCGCATCTCAGGTAGCTTAAGTAGAAAAAGCAATTACTAAAGGAAATTAAGTCCCTAACAGAATCTCCACAAAGCCCAAAGGGTCAGGCCTGAAGGGCCACCAAGTTCAGTTGCGCAGGTTGCATACCGCACAGCATGGCTTTTGAAGGGGCGCCATTCACACCCTAGACAGGTTTGTATATTTGTTATACCAGGTACTAGATTTCTATATCATAGCAATTTCCCAGCAGATGTCAGTAAAATGTCTGGAAGGGGGTGCCCTTGGCTAATTTGCACAAAGTCCATGTCCCGGAAGCCAGAAGCACCCCCAAAGCACGCTGTGGCCAGTTGCTCCAGCAGAGATTTGATTGCTGCTGATGATGATAATGATGATGGTGATGATGATGACAGGACCAGACCTCACAGCTCACCCCACTAACACTGGGCCCTGGGCCCTGGGACTCTGCCCTGTGGCCCACTCTCTACCACCATGCTCCCCAGAAAAAGGCTTCTACACATTTGCACTTGCTCCCATTGCTCTAGTCCTTCCTGATTGGAAGAGCTCAGGCCCCATGCCTCAACCCAACTGTAGGCCGACTGGGCAAGTAAGCTTCTGGCTTCTACCTTGAGAAGGAAGGATTCAGGATGCAAATTCTCCAAACAGAGGAAGAGTTCCAATAATGTTGGGTGGCCTCAGAACATGTCAGGTATCCATGCAGTATCTGGCAGATGAAGGGCCCAAAGCTCAGTGGCAAAACCGTGAGGACAAGCCTACAGGATGAGCTCTAGCAGAGTCAGGGCTGGAAGCCTGGTCTGCTGGCTCCTGGCCACTGCCCTGCACTGTCCCCTTAGAAGCTGAGGCCCAGAATGAGGCAAAGGCCACTGGGAGCAGAAGTCTGTTTAGACAGAGCTCCTACTGGCAGTTCCCTCCAGGCACCACGGCCCTCTACAGCTCTGGTAATCATCATTCACAGTTTCACCCTCCCCAAGCCTATGAAACATTCAGAGCTGCCTTTCCAGCCAGTAAGCTTCGGCAGCACGGCTCGTTTGTCCCCCCTCTCACTCGCAGTGAATACAGCCATCTCTGCTTTCTTGTTACATCCGGGGACCCGGAACTTTAACCCACACTTCTCTGCTAATTTACTGAGAAGTCTGCTCCACGCTGAGCCTCCCTCGTCAAAATGGTTTTCCTAATTTAATCCGCACAGCAGAGCCTGAATGTGTGTTTTAATGAAAACGGTCTTCTGTTTTGCCATTTCAACATCACTCCTATAGGAGCTGCGCTCTGAAATGCAAAAGTGCATTTTCATTTTCTGATGATTGGGATGTCCTACAGAGGTGGGCCTTTGTGGGAGAGGGTGGTATAGCAGTTGGGGGAAGAGAGAGTGACACAGCAAGAAAGAACATAGCAAAATGTGCCAGTATGGACACCCCCGGGGGATACAGGGGCTCACTACCTTACTTCTTCCTCCAGAGGGAGCTCCTGGAGAGCATTCAGAAGGATTCAGAAGGATTCAGATGGCTCCCTTCCGGTCTGCGCTTAGGCCGGGCCCTCTGCCCGGTACGGGGGGGGGGGGGGGGG
>NW_006792448.1:3353421-3389756 GCF_000442215.2 Lipotes vexillifer
GGGCGGGGGGCCTGTTACTGAGCACCCTTGTTCAGCCTCATCTTTTGGTTCACAGAAAGGAGGAGATAACATCTACTTGAGGGAATCCGATGGGGCCGGAGGGGCCATGGGAAACACCAACTCCACCTGCCACTTAATAGATGCTCAATCAATGTTGATTTTCTTTCTTCTTTCTTCTGTGATCCGTCAATAGCATTTTAAATAATTGTGCTTAGTTATGTTTCCTTACCTTTTTCCTGTTGCTTATTGTTCCAACGGAAAAGGAAGGAAGGAGGGAGGAAAGAGGGGAGGGGCAGAGGGAGGGAAGGAGGGAAGGAGAAGCAGAGCCGCACACATTACGTATCCCAGTGATGATCTGAGTCGTTGTTTTGGATAATCTGATAACGATAAATCAGTTGCCAGTGATTCATGTGGGATGCTGGGAGGAGGAAGTGACAAGGACATCCTCTTTTTAAAGCAGAATGATTGAGCTGGTAATTTCTCAGGGTTTGCCTAGCACACAACGCTGTTTGAAGACACCCAGGGAGAACCACTCAACTGCAGAAGCGCGATTACATGTGGCTGGGCCTCCTTCCAGATGCTGCCCGATTACAGCCCAACCTCCCTCAGCTCCCAGGGCACAAGCAGGGACCACTCTGGGGCTGACAGCGACTGGCACACCGCATTGCGGGGCCGACGGGAGCCAGTATATTGAACGAAGAGTATGCAGACGGTGGCCTGCAGGATGAGGAGGCAAAAGCCACCCACACGGGGGCGCCAGGGAGCTCCCTGGGATCATTTTGATTGGAGGTGCAATTTTAAAACACCCACACAAAGAAAGTAAAGTCACAAGATTTATTACTTACAAATCCCGGAAATGGGGCGGGGCAGGGGTGGAGATGAGCTGGGGGAAGGGCAGTTCTCCATCCCAGGTCCTGAGCGAGCGGGAGATGGAGAGCAGGGAGCAAGCACCTAGTGCTTATAAGGTGCTTAGGGTGGAGGTCACTAACTTTTCACGACCTTAACTCAAACCCCAGGAAAAGCAAAGCAGGAACTTGGAGTGGGAATCTTAAACTGAGGTCCTTATCTAAATGTCCAGACTCTGGGTGCAGCAAGGTTGTCATGCTGTAAAATGCCTAGGCAGCACCTCAGAAGAGCTGTGTTCTCATCACACACCACACACACACACACACACACACACACACACACACACACACACACACACAGTGGTGTGGGGTAGGGAGGTGAGCAGAGGCCACTGTGCCAGGGCCACGTGCCAGGAAAGGAGTCGTGATTTCAGAATCAGATGCTGAAGAGTTAGGTTTGGAAAGGTAGGAAGCGTCATCAGTCCTACCCTTTGGCCTAGAAGCCAGGCGGCTGCCCTGGCCCCATGTTTTAAAGGGCTCTCCCTAGGGGACAGAATCTAAGGAGCTGATGGGGATGTGCTCTCCAGGAGACTGTGCCCCTTCTAGATAGTTCATGCACAGGGGACAAAGGACCCCTCAATTCCCTGTCCCAACAGCCTCAAGCCTGCTCCCAGCTCCTGTGTGGACCTCTCCCCAGGTCTTTCTTTCTGGGGACAGGTGGCTGCTCCCCTGAGGACAGCAGGGGTGGCTGTTTGTTGGGGAGGATGGACAGAGCTTAAATGTGTGAACTGGGGGTTCACATGCAAGACCTTTCAGGGTGCAGGATGGAGTCAGAGGTGGGAAGAGAGGCCTGACTCTGCCCCACCAGAACCCCGAGGAATCTGAGGCTCTAACTGGAACCTGGCTTCCCAGGTCTTTATGAAGTTATGCTTGTCAGGGTAGAAGGATGCAACGTAGTTTATTTAACAATTTGTTATCTTGACTTCTGTGTTTAAATATTGAGACACATGACATGTGGCCCTCTATTTGTACTCTCACCCAGGCCCTGTGAGTGTTATGGAAAGACTGAGGTTGGGGCCCCAGCTGTGGTGGTCCCTTAAGTTCTGAAAAGGAAGGACATGGGGTGTGGAGTCTGGCAGGAGGCAGGGACGCTGCACTGCTTGTGCATTTTGACTTCACATGAAGTTGACTGCACTTTATTGAAGGAGCCGGACATAGTGGGGTGCCAGCAAGGTGGGCTTCATTTCCCCACCACTTCCTTCACCCCAGCTCTGCTGAATCTCCCTTCTCTGACTCCACATTTCCAGAAGGTCCCATATGTTTTCTGGTCACAATCAGGTATAAGAAAAGTCTTACTTTCAGTTAGCTAAACAGTCCAGCCCAACCCAACATCAAACGTCCATGTCTCTCCCATCTCCCATCACTGCATCCCCCTCCTATGCTCCTCTACACAGCTCAGGCCTGAAGCAGGCTCAGGCTCCTGCAGTGGGGACTGGACAGGGACTCTCTTAGTCCATTTGGGTGGCTGTAACCAAATACCACAGACTGGGGGTGCTCAGAGACAAGAGAAATGTGTTTCCTACAGCTCTGGAGGCTGGAAGTCTGAGATCAGGATGCCAGGATGGTTGGGTTCTGGCGAAGGCTCTCTTCTGGGTTGCAGATGGCTGTCTTCTTGCTGTGTCCTCACGTGCCAGCGAGCAGAGAGGGGAAGCGAGCTCACTCATGACTCTTCTAAGGCCACTAATCCCACTCACAGGGGTTCTACCCTCATGACCTCATCTAATACTAGTATTTTAGGACCTCCCAAAGGCCCCACCTCCTAATACTATCACATGTGACTAGGGTTTCAACATGTGAGTTGGGGTGAGGGGAGCATATGCATTTAGTCCCTAACAGCCTCATTCCGCTCTTTGCACTACGTCCTCTCATGCCCACTGGCTACTGTTTCTGGTTCCTCTGGGAGGCAGCAGAGGGGAGGGATGCAGGAGAAGGGCAAGGTCGCACTGCAGGTGAACAGTGGCCTCAGAGGAGGGATTTGTTCTCTCCCCAGATGGGACTTCCAACCCTACATTGTCCAATGATGGAGAAGAGGTCCCTCTGGCTGATTTCCTACAACACCTGTGGTACCCCACAAACCGCTGAGCCCAGATGGAAATTCTAGAGGAGGGGATGGCTTCCACCCCTCTCACATGCCACTTGGAGCTGCACTAAATATTCCTCTGCCTGAAGGTGGGTCTCTTTAATTGTATAAGCAGTCCTGGGTCCCAGCATTGGTCACTCCATGAATGGGGCAGACAAGAGAAGGCTTCTGCACGTTTCTTCAGGCTCTACTTGTTGACCAGCTGGACACTGAGACATTTTGACCTTTAAAGTTCCCTTCCCTGAAGACCCTGGTGAAATTTAATTATAGCCTCCCACTTTATTTTGTTTGAACATCATGCCTCTCTAATTTTTATACTGAGATACATAGCAGAGCGCCAACTCTGTTGGCAGGGACTTGTGTAGGCTATTCATTCTCCTTCCAATGCGTTGGTCAGGGTGCTTGCAAACAAGCCCGGGGAGACCAGCAGTGAAGCAGAAGGGGGATTTGTTTAAAGGATATTGTAGCTCAGAGGAATGACAGGAAGTTGGAGAGCCAGCCTCAGAAAATGGGGACGATCCAAAAGAGGCAGGACATCGGCAGCACCCCACCACTAGCCCAAGAAGCTGCCACTCCATGAATATTGCCCCATCTGGGCATCACTCTCCCCAGATGCAAAGTCCCAGGCAGGAGTAGCCTGTAGCCAAGCTGCAACACAGGTCCCACAAACTTGTCTGCCAAGAGACAGGAAAAGGGAAGTTCCTGGTCCTCTTAGCTTCTGCTCATTCTGCTAATCATTTGTGGAGGTGTCTCCCCCACTGGAAGGGTGACTGAATGCAGGATCCCCAAGTGTCAGAGGTCCTCTGAGAGTCCCCTGTGTTTGGCCTGAGAGCAACAGTCATACTCCACTACTCTCATCCATTCACACGAGACAGAGACATCATTGTGGCTTCTGATTTCAATAGCAGGTCCAACCATTGGTTTAGAGTTTTGTGTTTCAAAGTCACTTATTTATGATTTGGGGATTTTTGAAAGTTTCCTTAATCATTTATTATTTCTAATCCTATCTTACCACTGCTAAGGATAGCCTGATGGGGTTACCAGAAATTAGGAGACTGATTTCCAAGCCTTCTTCTGCCAACTGATTCTCTGTGCAACCTTGAGAAAGTTACCTCTACTCTCTAAATCTGTATTTTATGAAAATGAGAGAGTAGATGAAATGATCCCCAAGATTTCTTTCCACTCTCACTGCAAGATTCCATGCTTCTGTTCCGAGGAACATTTGGAAAGGGCCTAATTTCCCAATCAAAGGGCATTCCCATCTCTTTCCAGGATTGAAGTTGACCAATATGCAGGGTGTGCATAATCCAAGGATGTATGAAATAATTATTATTGAGAATGACTCCACTCTGAGACCAAAATAACCCACCTGGGATGCCATTCAAGTCAAATTACCAAACAACACACAGAACTGTTTCCATTCTTGTCTCTGCTGTATGGGAAAATTTGCTAACTAGTCTTTTCTCAGACATACATGCATGCACGGAGACGTGCAGGCACATACACACACGTGCCTGTGTTATCATCACGGTGGCTTAGAGCTGCATATGTGGTTATCTCTGTAAAAAGCTTTCTTTTTCCTGAGTGTTGCCTTAATAGAAGACACGGAACAAGTTCTTGGGCTTTCTTTCTGGTCACACTCCATTTTTCACTTTTATTCTCTATGGTGGCTAGATTGTCTGTCTGTAGACGTGCCAGTTGACATCTGTATACAGAATAGGATCTGGCCAGGAATGTCCAGACCCCAGACAATTGGTTTTCTCTAGGAAGACCATCCCCTATCTCTACCCCCAGACTCCATGCTGTGGAGAGGTGGGAAAGGGGAACTCGGGGCAGGATGGAGTGTGATGAAAAGTGCCTTTGAAGTGACATGTGAGGGAGCCTGAGTAGACATATGTATCTACTTCCAAGTTTTGTCTAAAGATAAATTAAATTTCCATAACCAGAGTCAATGCTGTATCTTGGTTGATGAAGGGAGGCCAACTTTCCAGAAGCCCCGAGGGTGCCGTGGAGACAATGCTGCTGAGAAGGCAATGAGGGGGCAAGGGAGGCAGGAATGTGTCTCCTCTCAGGTCCATAAACAGAATTCTTAGCAATGAAAAGTATGCTCACAAACCACACATATGATTCTCTATAAAATACACAGGTCTTTATCACATTAGTGATCAGAAAGTCTGTGTTATGAGCATTTAAAAAATCAATCCCTGGACTTCCCTGGTGGTGCAGTGGTTAAGAATCTGCCTGCCAGGGCTTCCCTGATGGCACAGTGGTTGAGAGTCCGCCTGCCGATGGAGGGGACGCGGGTTCGTGCCCCGGTCCAGGAGGATCCCACATGCCGCAGAGTGGCTGGGCCCGTGGGCCATGGCTGCTGAGCCTGCACGTCCGGAGCCTGTGCTCCGCAACGGGAGAGGCCACAACAGTGAGAGGCCCGTGTACCACAAAAAAACACAAAAACAAACAAACAAACAAACAAAAAAGAATCCGCCTACCAATGCAGGGGACACCGATTCGAGCCCTGGTCCAGGAAGATCCCACGTGCCGTGGAGCAACTAAGCCCATGTGCCACAACTACTGAGCCTGCGCTCTAGAACCCACGAGCCACAACTACTGAGCCCGTGCGCCACAACTACTGAAGCCCGTGTGCCTAGAGCCCCTGCTCTGCAGCAAGAGAAGCCACCGCAATGAGAAGCCCGTGCACCACAATGAAGAGTAACCCCTGCTCGCCACAACTAGAGAAAGCCCGCATGCAGCAACAAAGACCCAATGCAGCCAAAAATAAATAGGAAAAAAAAAATTAATCTCCAGCCATGGTTTTCTGAGGTTCTCTGTGACGCTCTCAGACCAGCCCTCATAGCAGCTGGAAGGTGAAGATACTCCACCCCCAGGTGCAGTCCTGTGCCCTTCCAGACTACCTGGAGTTAGTCCAGAAGAGAAGGATCAAGCAAAAAGTGTGGATGTGGTGGCAGGGGCAAGGGACAGAGAGATAAGGAATAGCAATACAATCCAGTCACTTCCAAGTGAAGGGAAACAGAAACAACCAGTCAGCTTGCTGAGTTGGTATGTACATTTCAACAGCTCAGAAAAGAAAAATGCATGATTTACTTTCCAGCAAGAATTCAGCAGGGATCTTTCCTTACGTAGAATTTCATGGAAGTTTTGCCTTTGTATGTCCCCAGCTTTTGACCTATTTGGGATCTCTCATATACAATGGGACTAAAGATTCCACTTTCACTAATGGCCACCTGGGATATCTTAGACCATCATTTCCAACTGAGATCATTTAGAAGACTTGGAAAAATATTTTTTAAAAAATCAAAACTGCTTGAAGGTATCAGAAAGCAACAGAGGCAGCAAGAATTTGGGGGAGTTTAGAAGCCACTTAAGAGGAAGGGTCTTGGTAAAAGCCCCAGACTTTGGCTGAAATCTCAAAGCGCTACACCCTAGGGGTTGAGTAAATGAAAAATAGACCAGCATTCACAATGACTAAAGTCATACTGAATCCCTGAATGGATTAGCATGAATTGCTTTTAGCCTAATGTCTAAAAGAAGTAAAAGCAAATTCTCTCCAAAGGAAAACATTGCTCAGAATCTCAAATTAACTTCTGCTATTTTTCATATAAGATGTTGAACAGGAAAAACAAGACTCACAAGAAGACAAAATCTGATAAAAAGAGAGAGAGAGAGAGAGAGAGAGAGAGAGAGAGAGAGAGAGAGAAACAGACAATAAAAATAAACTCACAAAATATCCAGATTTGGTAATGACCAGAAAAAGACTATAAAATAAGCATAGTCAATATGCCCATAGAATTAAATAACAAGATAGATAATTTTCGTAAAAACCAGAAAAAAAGACTCAGTTGTTAAATCTGTAACTGAAACTATAATATATGAAATTAAGAAAAGGTTTAATGGCATATTACATTTGGTTGAAAAGAAGATTAGTGAACTGGAAGAGAGATAGAAGAAAATGTCCAGTTGAAGGCCAGAATCAAAAGGATAGAAAATATAGAAAAGAGCAGAAGAGACAAATGGGATGTATAAAAAAATCCAACTTATGTCTAACATCTCAGCATGTGAGGAGAAAGAGAATAGGTCAGAGTAAATTTTAAGAGATAATTATTGAGAATTGTCCAAAACTGATTAAAGAAGTTAAGCTACAGATTCAAGGAGCTCGGGGTAACCCAAGAAGGGTAAGAAGGGTAAGTACACACACATATACACCTAGGCACAGCAGTTGCCTATCTTAGATAACTCTTAAAAACATCCAGAGGGGGTGGAAAAAAAGACATACCTTTAAAGAAGTAACAATAAGACAGACAGTTGACTTCTTAACAGAAACAAAGTAACCAGAAGTCAGCAGACTAGTATCTTCAACATAACAACCAACTTTGAATTCTATACTCAATAAGATAACCTCCAAAAAGGAAGCTGAGATAAATTCATTTTCAGACCCTAAAATGAGAGAAAATTTTTCATCTGCAGAACCACACTAAGGGTAATCAAAGGGAATTATTCAAGGAGAAGAAAATGATCCCAGACGGAATCACAGAAATGCAGGAAAAAACTAGGAGGACCAGAAAGGTTAAATTTGTAAGTAAACCCAAATATAAAATAAAACATACAACAATATGCAAAAATACAAGGGGAAAATAATTGGAATTAAGGTGTTCTAAGATCATTGCATTGCTTGGGGATAGAAAAAAATGCCAATTTATGTTAGACTTGTGGATGCATATTTTTATCTCTAAGGAAATCAGTAAGAATCATAAAATATTACATAACAACAAGCTACTAGGGGAGAAAATGGAATAACAAAAAATAACTAATTAGAAAACAGCAATAGACTTACAGTAGAAATGGAGAGCTTTAAAATAAGGTCAGATGGGCTTCCCTGGTGGCGCAGTGGTTGAGAGTCTGCCTGCCGATGCAGGGGACACGGGTTCGTGCCCCGGTCCGGGAAGATCCCACATGCCACGAAGCGGCTAGGCCCGTGAGCCATGGCCGCTGAGCCTGCACGTCCAGAGCCTGTGCTCCGCGACAGGAGAGGCCACAGCAGTGAGAGGCCCGCGTACCGCAAAAATAAATAAAAAAATAAAATAAGGTCAGTTATAGAAAAATTTTAAAGTTAAGATTTTTGCGCATTTGAAGCTTGACTGTCCTCTTCCATACCAGTAAACATGGGATTGCATTAAAGTGTGACAAGTACAGTGTGGGCAAATTTAGGAAGACTTGCTCTAGCAACTATCAAGACTTACAAAGCTTCAGTAATTGTCAGTGGTGCAAAACTGGTGCAAAAATTGACAAAGAGACCAATGAAACAGAATAGAGATTCCAGAAACAGCCATATATGCATACGTGATTGATAACAAAGGTGCACTGCAGAGGAGTGAGCAAAGTATAGTCTTTTTAACACATGGGGTTGGTTGAATTGGATATTCATAAAAAATAAAAAAGAAACTTGACACAACCTAAAAAAGAAAAAACTCAATTCCAGGTGAATTGTAGATCTACATGTAAAAGACAAAACAAAGTTTCTATAAGATAAACGTAGGAGAATACCATTATGACCTTGAAGTAGAGAAAGAGTTTTTTAAACATTCCACTAAATGCACTCACCATATAGGAAAAGATAGATTAATTGTACTATATTAAAATGAGGAACTCCTGTTATCCAAAGACATCATTAAGAGAGTGAAGAGAAGCCATAGAGTAGAAGCTATTTGCTACACATATAAGAGACAAAGGGCTTATATCCAGAATATAAAAAGCTCAGAAAAATAAACTTAAACAGGCACCTCACAAGAGACAGTATCACAATGGCCCAAAACATAGGAAAAGGTGCTCGACCTCTTTAGCCATCAGAGTAGCACAAATTAAAACCACAATGAAATACCACTATATAAATACCAGACTAGCTAAATTTTTTTTAAACTGACAATCCCAAGTGCTGACGAGGGTGTGAAGCGACGGCACTCACACAATGCTGGTGCGAATGTAAACTGGTACAATCACTTTAGAAAACTGGTAATAACAACTGAAATCAAAAGCATGCAAACCTTGTGACCCAGCATTTCCACTCCTAGCTGTATGCCCAGCAGAACGCACCCACGTGTTCACGAAACGCACGGACATTCATAGACAGCACTTCAGAGTTGACGGAAACTGGAAACAGCCCGATGGCAGAATGGATAGACAGACTGTGATAAATACAGCAGAGGTAGACAGAACGAGGAGAAGGAGAAAGAGAAGAACACAACAAAGGTAAGCTCTGGCCTAGAAAATACAATATTTCTGGAGGCATAAGAAAACAAGTGAGGCTCAAAAACAATTAAAAACAAGCAAACAGAAGCACTTCAGTAGACCCCGAGGTCAGTGGTGTGCGAAACAGGAATCGTCAGTATCCAGAGGAGGGAAGGCTTCTGTGGATAGGCTGTCAGAGATGAGCTCTCACAGGAAGGGGCTCTGGAGGGCACAGAGGCAGAAGGATGTCAGGAGGCAATTCCAGCTCCAGCACGATAGAAGCTTCCCCTCCTCTCCACGCCCACTGCTGTTGCTTCCCCTGAGGCCCTCTGTTTGCTCACCTGGATCACAAAACAACTGCCCTCTAGTCTCCCTGCCTCCTACCCATTGTGCATCTCTAAACCCTGACTGCAGGGGACACCCAAGGGATCTTTCTGAACTGCACATGGATGCTGTCACCTTCCCTGCTTCCTCCCTACCTAGAGGGGCCAAGTCAGCCGTGGGGTCTAGCGACTTTGTGCTGAGGTGTCTGCTCTCCTCTGGCAGCTCCTGCCCAGCCTTCCTCAGGGCCTCTGCCTCCCCTTCTGCCCACCGGGCTGTGATGCCCTTCTTTCCCCTGCTCCATCCGGCAACATGCCTCCACCATGAGGACTCAGTCCAGCACCACCTCCTTCATAAGCCATTCCCGACCTCCCGCGAACAGGGACCACCCCCTCCTCAGCTCCCCTTGGGGTACCCTGTCCACACTTATTTTACCTGGTCCCATGCCTTCCCCGCCAGACCTAGGCTCCTTGAGAAGCTTCCAACTTCTTTTCGGATTGACGCAGGGCCTGGCCCCAAGGAAGGGCTCCGTACACACTGAATTAGTAAAGAATATGCCATCTTGTACTTACAAAGCACTTTTTCGTTTGCAAGTTGCTTTTGTGTGTGATTTCATCTGAGGCTCCCAATAAACCCACAAAGTTATCTCCACTCAGGTGAGGAAGCTGAGGTAGAAAGAGACTGAGGACGTGGTCCCGGCCGCCTGGGGAGGGGGCTAAGAGAACTCCTGCCTGCTCAGGCCTTGTCCAGGATGCTGCCCTGAGGACAATGGCTTCTTTCTTCCAGGAAGCCCCTTTCCAAGCCACTAGGGACCAGAACTTAGCTTCCCAAACGGTGCGGTCAGCCCTCCAGGAATCGTTCTGGAACATTTCCCTTGGCCTCTCTGCCATGCCCGGTGTCTTCCCCCTCTGACGACTGCTCCTCTCACCTCCCTGAGAGATCACACAGCGGGTGGACCCAGGCCCAGGCCATGGGCACTGACACCAAGCCAGCAGGAAGGCTCCCCTCTGCCCTGCTCACGGGCTGTCTGCCCAGTTTCTCTCGAGTCCTGCCTGATTTCCGTCACAACCTGGCCCAGGGTGCTAACTGTGGTGAAAGGGACATTTCCGCTGGAAAGCAGAGGCCACACAGCCACAGGTCGGGGACCTGTGAGTTTCCTCTCCTCTCCTACCTAACGCTCCTTGGAACTTCCCTCCCCCTGCCCTCTGACCTTCTCCCCACTTCTTGGAGGGACAGTGAGATGGTCATGGCTGCAAGCTCATTTCTCTGTCCCCAGCCCACCTCCCCTCATCATCTGCCCCTTCCCTACCCTCTGCCCAACACACATGCATTCCGGTGACCTTAGTGGTAAATTTTATTGTCAAGCCACGCTGTCTTCCTACTGGGCAGAGGTTGATCTTGTCTCCAGCATCCCCAGAACCCGGGACACTGCAGCCAGTACAGCCTTAGCTTAGGTGACCAAGGCCCCATGTTTCAGAGGGTCCCACTCTGCCCTATCTCCTGCTGCATCTCTCTCCATGAGTTGGGAGTCCATTGGGTAGGGTCAGCATCAGGTCCATTGGTCAGTACACCCAATGAAATTTTTTTTTTTTTTTTTTTTGGGTCTGGTGCTCTTTATTGGGGTAGCTCTTTTATATTTTTTTCTTATTTCTGATGGAAATTGACTTTTTTTTTTTTTTTTTTGCAGTCCGCGGGCCTCTCACTGTTGTGCGTCCTCCCCCCCGCCCCACACCCCATTGCAGAGCACAGGCTCTGGACGCGCAGGCTCAGCGGCCTTGGCTCACGGGCCCAGCCGCTCCGCGGCATGTGGGATCTTCCCGGACCGGGGCACAAACCCGTGTCCCCTGCATCGGCAGGCGGACTCTCAACCACTGCGCCACCAGGGAAGCCCACCACCCAATTAAATTTGAATTTCAGGTAAACAATAATTTTTCAGGTTAAGTGTGTGTCGGGGACATACTGTAGTAAAAAAATTATCGTTGTTTTTCCGAAATTCAAATTTAACTAGGTATCCTATATTTTAATTTGATGAATCTGGTAACCCTACCACATGGTCAAGGGGATGTGCCCACCTGGAGCATGCTCTGGGTACCTGGGACCCTGAATAAAGGGCCCAGAACCCACTCCTAGGGCCTCTGCAAGTCCCCCTTCCTGTCTGGTCCCCCAGCCTGTGTACTCCTAGGCCTGAGGAGTGGCCTGGAGGCAGCTGGCTCTGTGCTAGGGATGGAGCTGGGACCACAGGCTGGGTGTCCACACATGGAAGTCCCTCACGGGTAGGTGGGGAAAGAAGGGGCAGACCACAGGCCAGGGGCCTCCATTTGTACTTCTGTATCAGCCCACCAATGCTAGGGCTAAGCCTGCCAGCCACCCAACAAAGCTGTGCTGTCTGCACCTGAATTCTTCTCCATTTCCTGCTACAGAAACATCCAGGTAGGACAGCGGGGTCCCCTGAGTGGGGTCCCTTGGAAGGGAGCCTGTTTCCTGTTCAGGGTGAGGCTTGCTGTGGTGCTGGGCTTCCTCAGGCCCTGCTGTCAGGCCATCCCTGGCTTGCTTGTTCAGGAGTTTATCCCAGACCAGGGACAAAGAGAGCCTGGGAATTTAGTGGCCCTCCTGACAGGAAGCCCAGTAGGCTCTGGTAACATCTCTGAGCCTCAGTTTCTTCAAAGGTGAGACAGGAAGAGTTCTTACCTCTTGTGAAAATTAAGTATGACGGGAAAACTAGAGATAGTAAAGAGATGAGTGGTTCCCAGGGGTGGGGGGAAGACAGGGATGATTAGGCCGAGCACAGAGGATTTCTCGGGTAGTTTAACTACTCTGTACGATCCTAAAATTGTGGAGACATGTCATTATGTACTTGTCAAATCCTGTAGAATAAACAACCCCCGGAGTGATGCCTGGTGTAAACTACGGACTTTGGGTGACAAGGACGTGTCAGCGTAGGTTCATCCACTGTGACAGGTAAACCACTGTGCTGTGGGGCGACAACAGTGGGGAGGCTGAGCGGGTGTAGGGGCCTTGAGGTACGTACTAACCCTCTGCACTTTCCGCTCAATTTTGCTGTGAACCTAAAACCGCTCTAAAAAATAAAGTTTATTAGTTTTAAAGTATAAGATATGATCACGAAAGCACCAGTGCTTAACATAGTTCACACTCGTCTATCAACAGACGTGTACTGAGCACCTACTATGCGTCTGTACTTACAGGTAACCAAAAGGAATGAGTAACGGAGGTATTTCTTGCCGGCGTAGAGAGTTGGGAGAAGTCTCCCCCAGGAGAAGAAAAGCACCAGCGCTGGCCACAGAGACACCGAGTGGCGGCGCTGGGGGTCGCCGCAGTGTGGCCGGTGATGGGGAGCCGGCGCCGCCCCAGTCTGTCCCCGACCCGGGAGCGGAGGCGGGAGCCGGGGAGCGGGACACGGGGGGCTGGACCTGAGGCGGGGTCCTGGGGAGGAGGCTGCTCTGTCAAAGTGGGGGGACGTTCAGAACCAGAAGTAACCCTCTACGCGCCCCCGCCGCGGAGCCCGGGTAGGCGGAGGCAGGGCCAGGGCGGGGCGCGGCGGGGACGCGGGTGAGGGGAGGGACGGGGGAAGGGGAAGGACTAGGACGAGGGAGGAGGCCCGTCCCCGCCGGCAGCTAGCAGCCGCCGGCCCCGCCGCGCCCCCGTGTGGCCGCCGCCTGCAGCTGCGCCTCAAGGGGAACAAAGCCCGCGGCCCGGAGCTGGGCGGGGCCGGGGGAGCGCTGGGGCTCTGGCTCTGCGCCTCCGGCCCTGGGGCTGGCTGGGGGAACCCCCTGGAGGACAGACGTCCCAAATAAAAGGAGGTGTGACTCCAGACACGGCTGTTGCAGATTACTCCTAGGGGGCCAAGCAGGGAGAGGAGGAGGCGCTGTGACTGCCCCCGCACTGGGAAAGGTCACCCCCATAGAAGCTCCAACCCAGTCGCTGAGCAGCTGGCGGAGATCCGACTCCGGACACTTTGAGGGGGAGAGAGGGAAGGGCGCACTGCCTGAGAAGAGATGCTCGCGTTCGTTTATCGAGGTCCAGCAGCGCCATGCTTGGGTAGAGCAAAGAGTGGTGGCCCCGGACGCCCCACCCTCCGAGGCCTGGGATAAGTACCGAAGTCAGCGGAGATGCAGAGAAGCACATGGAACTGGTCCCCCACCCAAGGCTCGCGTGCACACAGTGAACCAGGAGACCTCCCACACCTTCACCATCCCCAGAGCAAGGGGACCCTCTC
Source organism: Lipotes vexillifer (assembly GCF_000442215.2). Lineage (NCBI taxonomy): Eukaryota > Metazoa > Chordata > Mammalia > Artiodactyla > Lipotidae > Lipotes > Lipotes vexillifer. The sequence goes on from NW_006792448.1 coordinate 3,367,202, forward strand.
CTGCTCTGGACCCTTCACCACTCGGCCACATTGCTCTCTGACCCTTGGTCCATGCCATTTCCTGCCCTCAGAGGCTACCCTTGCCTAGCATCTCCTCAGGAGGAGGAAATGCCACTTTCAAACCCCAGATGCCTACAAAACAAAACCCAGAGTTGCCAAAGTTGGCAAGGGCAGAAGACACTGCTGGGCACATGCCATGGGTGCTGCCACTCCTCTTTTGTGCTGTGGCCCCAAACTGGGCGTGGGACCCCTCCCTTCACCCTTGTGCTTGGCTGAGACCAGGCTGGAGCATCCACTAAAGGCCTGACTGGGGTCAAGGACCATGGAAGGGAAGCGGATGCAGACCCTTCCGAATCTAGACCCTCCACCTTCCAAGACACAGCTGCCTGGTCAGTTTCCTGGGCCAGTTCATTTTTGCTCCATGACCCACATCCCAGTGGGGGGGGGGGCCACAGCAAGACCCCTTCCACCTCCCAAGGCCAATCCTAAGAGAGGGATCCAGAGAACCTCCTGGATCCCAGGGGACACACATACATATACATACACACACACACACACGCACACACACACACACACACACACACTGAGCTGGGCCCCAGCAATCAATTGGTGCCCGGGTTATTGCTCACAGGGTGGCCCGTGGCCATCATTTCCACAGAGGATGCTGATGGAGCACCCACTGTGTGCACGACCCTGTGTGTGCACTTTATACCACCCCATCCCGCCCAGGGGCTTCCTTTCCGAGCTGGAACAGAAGAGTCAGCTTTCACTTCAGCCTAGGTCAGTTTCCCTTCAAATCTGTCCCCCACCTCTACTCCCCAGCTTCTAGCCTCAAACACAGCCCTCTTCCCCTGGTGGTGGTTTCCTCACAATTACCACCCACATCTCAGTAATGGCTGCTGAGGCTGCTTGAGAGCTTTGGAAGAAGCATGCTCCCAGAGTCATTATCACATGATTAAACACAAGTGCTTGTGGTCCTTTGCATTTTGCTTCTGTGGACTCAGACATCAGGCCTTGGGTTAAGAAGTAACTTCCCTGATGACCTGGTTTCTTGGGGAAATCCATCTTGATTTATATATTCCAGACCAACGCAAACTTCTTCTATAAAGGGCCAGATAGTAAATATTTCGGGCTTTGCTGGCTGTACAGTCTCTGCCACAACCACTCAACTCTTCGATTGGAGTGAAAGAAGTACAGACAATATGTAATGAATAGGTGCAGAAGTGTTCCAATAAAACTTTACTTACAAAAACAAGCAGGGAGCTGGATTTGGCTCCCAGGCTGTAGATTGCCCCGCCCTGTTTTAGACCTGTGATATGTATTTTGGCATCATGGCTTAACAGAGTAGATGAAGTGGGTGAAAAAGACCTCCTCACCTTGGCTTCAGAACAGCTGGGTAGCAGGGTCAGGTCTGAACCTCACAGCTGGGTGACCTCTGAATCTCAGTTTTCTCACCTAAAAAGAGCAATTTGGGGATAAGAGAGATGGGATATGGGATAAGAGAGATCACTCCTGACACCCCATTCTCAGAGGCCTCTGACGTGGGCTGAAATTAGCCGTGAGAGTTAAACACCTGTGAGCACTTTTATAAACTCTGAAGTGCTCTGCACATATAAATTGCCCACTGTGAGTTTGAGGACCATCTGAGGGCCAAATTATATGCGGGGAGGGCAAAGCATTGTGCTGTGACTGGCCTGGGAGCCTGTGATTGACTTGGTAGGTTCACACAGAAGCTGAAAATTTTGGAATATTATCACCTGCTCTTTTGCATTCTTTGAAATATTGGTCAGCAAGCTGATGATTTTGCACAGCTCTTTAGTTGCTCCATGACTTCAGTTTCTACTGTTTCAGCTCCACCTGGGCTGACTGGAGCTGCAGGGCAGAAATTCTTTCCAGAGCCGTAGCAAAATTGGGCGAAGCAAGATCACCTTGTGACGTGGACGACCAACCTTCTGGCTGGACACAACCTCCTCTTGCCGGGTCCTACATCCTGTCATGCCTGGAGGCTTTAATGGGAGGACGGAAGTGAGCGGCCTCTTTGTCCCATTCCTCCTCTTGCCCAGGACTGGGTCAGGCACTTCAAAGGCTGTCTGTCCACACCAGCTCTTCTGAGAAGCATGCTGGTGGCCTCGCTGCCCTGGGGCTGGGCTCCAGAGCCTCAGGGTTTAGGCTACATGGGCATCTGGGCGCCACTCCAGGGACCTCTGTGTCATTTCCTGGCGACCTTCAAGCACACAGAGGTTGTTAGGTGGAGCAGGTCCTGAAAGGCCCGGCCTCGCTGGGAACCCAGTGTTCTCACTGTTCCACCTCCAACCTCCGAGGGTGCTGCACTCCCAGCTGATGAAGACCCTCAGTTCTGGGACAACAGGGGGAAACTGAGACCCAGAGAAGGGAGTGCGAGCCCTTCCAATAAGCATCGCCAGTTCTAGACTCCGCATCTCTGCCAGTCCTCCACGGCAGGCAGCTTCTTACATCAACATTAATTACTTGATTTATTGCTTTCCCTACCCTACTCTTCCACACTCTCCTGTATCAGCAGAAGAGCTACTTAGAGCCCCTGGAGATGGGGGTCCCCGAAGGGCAGGGGTTTGGGGAGCCAGAGCCACCCAGCGAGAAGGTGAGGTGCTGTCCTCCCTCCCAGGGGGCCAAGGAAGGTGCCACAGTGAAGGGAAGGAGAGGTTAGGGCAAGAAGAGCCATCTGCCAGGCCTGGGCCTGTTTGCTTGGCCTCCCCAAAGGGGGGTGGCAGGATATGTCAGCCACGGAGAGAGCCCGTGGGGTCCAGCCCTCAGGGCCTGGGTGCAGTGACCTCATCAGGCATTTCCAGCTTTTATGATCTGCCAACCAGGCCCCCGAGTGACGCAGGCCAACCTCCCCTTGCTGCCTGTTCTCCGGGCGCGACCTGTTCTCAGCCCCGTTGGAACGCCACTGCTACCCGCATGCCCCTGCCCAGGCCACAGGCCACAAGGCACAGGCCGGGGCACTGAGCAGGGGCTGAAGGGAGTGGGGTGGCCCAGAAGACGAGAGGACGTCAGAGGAGAGCCAAGGATGTCACCCAGGAGGCCGGAAACGGGAGCAGAGAGGCAGAGCGAGCGCAGCCCTGGGGAGACAAGAATGTGGGCTTAGAGAAGTCGCAGGACAGCTGCTCGGTGATCCGCCAGCCTTGGAGCCCCCAGAATGGCCCACCAGGGCACCTTCCACCTGCTTCTCCCTCTCTGCATGCCTTCCTCAGCCCGGGGTCTCACAGAACCTGTCTTCCTCCACACACACTCACAGACGTGACTCATGCATCCGGGTGACAAATCACTAGTGTTAAGTTCAAATCCTGGATCAGACACTTCATGACAGAATGACCTTGGGCAAGTTGCTTGCCCTCTCGGAGCCTTGGATTCTTGGGAAAATGTGAATAACGCTAAGAGCATCTTCTTTATTCGGGAACCAATAAATGAGGCAGTGCACAGTGCCTGGCCCAGAGTTTGGGAAGAAAGAGTTGTTGTAATTGTTACTGAGCAATGGGAACAGGCTACAGCATGCTCAGGCCACCCCACCCCCACCCTTGCCCCCCAAGTCAGTAAGCAGAGATTCCTGCCCAAACCAGCAACCTCAGAGGCAGATTCGGAAGTGCTGGAGCCCCGCACCAAGGGACTCCAAGCCTGACTGTTGGAAAGGGCAGCAACATGGAATCTGAGTTATTATCTGTCTAGCCCACTGGACCTCGGACACTTCAAGAAATTTTTATCCCTGTTTTAACAAATGACGCAGTTGAGGCTCAGAGACCATAAACAGCTGCTCGGAGTGACACAGCCAGTGGATGACAGAATCGAGGGTTAAGCACAGCACTTCCCTGCCTAGAGCCCCATGGTTTACTGACCTCTACTTTTCTAGTGTTCTGGACTCAGCTATACAGATCTGTATTAATTCAGCACATGTTCAGAACACCTGCTCCCTATAGGACCCTGATCCAGGTATTGTCTACATGCAAGAGAGGAACAGACAGTTGGGAAGAATAAATAACACAAAACTATTTACATATATGTATAAAACAGGAGACATACGAGTCATTTTCTCCCTGGATGCAGTAATTAGGGTATAACTAAGCTGCTGTAACAAGACCCACCCTTACAATGCCTTAAATATGATACATTTCTCTCTCTCCCATGATCGTCTAGAGGTGAGTCGCCCTTACTGGCGGCTGCTCTGTTCCACATGGACATTTGGGGATTTAAGTTCTGTCCATCCTCTTCTCTGACATCTTCTAAGGCAGCGAGTCAATGGATATTGACTCAGTAACCTGGAGTCAATAGATAGAACTCAAGAGATTTGTGAACTGAGACGAAAAAAAAATTACTTCTGTATTTTCACAAACTTCTAAATGAAATGTAGCATTTCCTTTGATTATGAATGTGGCAATAAATCACAGTAATAATAGGATTGGGGACTTAGTTGCCGATAAAAGTCACATAGATGTTCGTATCACATTACAGTGTTATAGGTGCCTCAAACCATCACTTCATATTCATTACTGTTTCAAAATTACAGTTGCTATCAGTCCTGTCACTAGATTTTATTAATGTTAGTAAAGAGGCACATTTTTACTATACCACAAATTTGTAGGTGTGTGGGTTTTTTAGTTACTTTGACACCCACATTTCAATACAATTGGTTTCTTCTGTAATCTTCAGTATTTTACTTTATGCATAATTTAAAAAATTATCCAGGTGAAGTCCATAGGCTTCAGCAGGCTGCCAAAGGAGTTCATGGCACAGAAAGCTCGAGGGGGTTGTCCTCACAGATGTGATCAAACCTGAATCACTGTGCATTTGTGAGCCAGCACTTGGAAATACAGAAAGAGAAGGGAAGGATAGCAGTTTCCTTCCAGGTGAGTGATGCAAAAGCTGCCCGTACCACTCAGCTCACATTCTATTAATGAGAACTGGGTCACGTGGCCACTCAGAGCCACTGCAAGGAGAGCGGGAGAATAAGGTCTCTAGTTGGGGGACCATTTACTGAAACTCTATTGTATGGAAGGAAGGAAGGAAAATTTGGGAGGTGTGTCATTGGGGTTTTCTTATCTGTAAAAGCAGGAGGTGGAAATAGAGAACAGTAGTTGCTTTTTTTTTTTTTTTTAATCAGTTATTATTTGTTTTCAAAAGAAATCACATAATACAGACAAAAGCTGGGTATTTTTGGTTAAGTAGGGCAGGGGACTCAGGGCCCTGCCAGCCTGGCCTGCCCCTCCATGCCCCTTTCCCTAAGGGGGCTCCCTGAGGCACCTCCCGGGAACTCCCAGGCCAGAACAGTCTGCCACTCACGTTCTGAGTATCTGAGCCCCTTCCAGCCTTGCCTTCCCCAGTGATGCTGCAGTCCTGAGCGCAGACTGTATCAGACACACAGCGAGGGCTCTGGGATCTTCTAAAACAGAGACCCATCTCTGTGGGTGAGGCAAGAAGGGCAGGGAAGTCTTGGGGGAAAGGATGCTTCTTGAAGAAAAGGTAGAATTGAGAGCAGCCAAAAGTGAGACAGAGAATGGCACATGCGAGCCTGGGCTGGGAGTGCAGAAGGCCTGTGGGTGAGGGGTGAGGGGTGAAGGGACTAAGTGCAGAGAGGCTGTGTGCTCAGGAGGGGTCGACCTGGAGGGACCAGCACAGCCAGAACCTGCAGCCTCGCTCCCAATGGCCCTGGCTCCTTGGGCTAAATAGAGGCAGCAGCAGAAATGGAACTTCTTTCTGGAAAGCCTGGAATGGTCCTTAAGTGAGACAAATATTTGAATGGAAGGTAATACTCATTTTCTTCTTCCACTCTTATCAAACTCCTGCTTTGTATCAGGCACTAGGAGAGACATTCTGGTGAGGAGAGATCTTCAAGATAGAAGCAAACATGTAATAAATATATTTAAGAGCAAGCAATTATTAATGACTTTGCTATGGATATGAAAAATAATGATAATTAGCATTCAATAGTGCTAAAAAATCCCAGCAGTTGGTCTGAGTAGTACCAGTGAACACAAGAAGAATGTAATGTGTAATAGGATTAATAAACACTCTTTTAAAAGGCAGAATTTTAGGGTCCGTCACACATTTCAAATTTTAACTCCACCATTGCCTGCTGTGTAACCTTGTGCCAGGCACACCTCTGACTCAGCATCTTCATCTGTGAAAAGTACTGACCTAGTAAAATTTCTGTGAACATTCATGAGCTAAAGCACATAAACATTTAATATAGAATCTAATATATTAAGTACCCAATAAATGTTTTCATTATTACTATTATGAACTAAAGCTGGGAATCTTCAGCTAAACAAAAATTTTGCAGAGAAAGTTTGCAGAACTTCTTGCAAACCACTCTGACAAGGGCAGTGGTTTGAAGAGCACAGGCACTTTTAGTTCCACGGCCCCTTATCGCTGTCTGCTATTGCCGTCTTTCTGTGTTCCCGTTACAAAAAAATAAACAAACTCCTCAATTCCATTTATATGAAATATCCAGAAGAGATAAATCCATAGAGACAGAAGTAGATTGGTGGTTGCCGGGGTGCTGGGGAGAGCGAGGATTGGGGAGAAACTGCCTAATGGGTGTGGGGTTTTATTCTGGATGGAAATGTTTTGGAACTGGCTAGAGGTGGCATTTGCACAATATTGTGGATGCACTAAGTGCCGCTGAATTGTTCACTCTAAAATGATTAATTTTATGTTATGTGAATTTCACCTCACTAAATTATCAAAAACTCTTTTCCGGTTTCGTATAATATATTTAATTCAGAACTGTTGAGGACTTCAACTAGGAGTGCTCTGCATGTGTGTGCGGGGAGCTTCCCTGGTGGTGCAGTGGTTAAGAATCCGCCTGCCAATGCAGGGGACATGGGTTCGAACCCTGGCCTGGGAAGATCCCACATGCCGCGGAGCAACTAAGCCCATGTGCCACAACTACTGAGCCTGAGCTCGAGAGCCCGCAAGCCACAACTACTGAGCCCACGAGCCTAGAGCCCGTGCTCTGCAACAAGAGAAGCCACCGCAATGAGAAGCCCACGCACCACAACGAAGAGTAACCCCCGCTCGCTGCAACTAGAGAAAGCCCACAACCAGCAATGAAGACGCAATGCAGCCCAAACTAAAAATAAATAAATTTATTTAAAAAAACATGTTTGGGGGATAGATTAGTAATAGATTAGTAACCTGTATGGCCAGCTTTGGGTGCAAGTAAGGACGCTTTTATGCTTCAAAACAATTAAATGTGCAATTACTGCCCAGAGTAACAGAAAATCCAGCACATCCCCAGGGCTCCCTTATTCTGTAAGACTCCTTCCAAGTTGTAAATACCAGAACAGAGAAGTGCCAACTGCTTCCATGGCTGCCACTCGGAAAGTTGGTGGTCACTCTTCCTGCCCTGCCCAGTGGATGCTCGGCCAATGTTGTAACAGTAGCCATGCTAATCATGCTAACAGTACTACTAACAGTCAACAGTACCACCAGGCACCAAGACCCCAAATCCAGGGCTCCACTCCAAGAGTGCCACTCTTACTGTTTACACTCCTCTGCACTCAGCACTCTGTTTACAGCGAAATCTCGAAGCTGGGTCAGGAGGGGTTTCCAGACACAGCCTTCCCTACAGTCTCTAGGCCCAGGTGATGGGTGGGTATGCAGTCTCCCCTTTCCTCCTGCCTGATAACCTTAACTCCTATGCAAACTTGCCACCTCCTCACCAGCCACCAACAAGCACCTTAGGAAGAAGTAAGATGGGCAGCACTGATCCAGCCACAAACGGTCTTACTATACTCTTTCTCCCAGGGCACTTAGTACCTTTGCAACTCTAGATATTCACAAGTAAAGAATATGCCCTGCAACACTATTCACAATAGCTAAGACATGGAAACAACCTAAATGTCCATCCACAGATGAATGGGTAAAGATGATGTGCCATATATACAAATATATATATATATATATATATTATTTGCAGCAACATGGATGGAACCAGAGATTATCATACTCAGTGAAGTAAGTCAGAAGGAGAAAGACCATACGATATCACTTACATGTAGAATCTAAAATGTGACAAAAATGAACTTATCTATGAAACAGAAACATTCACAGACATAGAGAACAGACTTGTAGTTGCCAAGGGGGAGGGTGGGCGGGGGAGGGATGGACTGGGAGTCTGGGGTTAGCAGATGCAAACTACTACATTTAGAATGGATAAACGACAAGGTCCTACTGTACAGAACAAGGAACAATATTCAATGTCCTGAGATCAACCATAATGGAAAAGAATATAAAAAGGAACGTATATGTACGTATAACTGAATCACTTTGCTATACAGCAAGAATTAACACATTATAAATCAACTATAATTCGATTAAAAAATTTTTGAAAAAAGAACATCCTCTGCAAGAAAACTGCTGCTTCAACTTAGCCCAAGAAGCAACTGGCACTCTCTCAGTTTGTAATAATAATAATAATTTTAAAATAGCTAATATCTGTTGAGTACTATGTGCCAAGCTCTCTGCAATTTCACCACCACCTGTGAGGTAGGAGCTATTATTGACCCCGTCCTACAGATGAGGAAATGAGACTTTATCATTCATCCTGATCGCACACACCCGGGTAGAGCTATTTGATTCATATGCACCTGTCCACGGAATACCCCTCCCGGGGAAGAGAATTTAGTGAAATTATATATCTTACATTTTTAGTCTTGTCACCCATATTAATTCTTTCTGTTACTCTCCATTAAGTTTAGAAAACACGTACGTTTAGAAAACACTAGAGTAAAACAAATGGTTACAAGCTTGTAGGAATGTACTGGACTAAAAGTTGGAGACCTGAGTTTTAGTCCCAGCTCTACCAATATTTTGATGTGTGAATTCAAGAGAAATCATATGGCCTCTCTGAGCCTCAGTTTTCTCATCGGTAAAATGACAAGTGGACTCAATATTGTGTAGATCCTTTCTAACTCTAAAATTCTAGGGGAAGGAAGGCTTGGGAGTTTGGGATTAACAGATGCAAACTATTATATATAGGATGGATAAACAAGGTCCTACTGTATAGCACAGAGAACTATATTCAATATCCTATGATAAACCATAATGAAAAAGAATATATATATATATGTATAACTGAGTCACCTTGCTGTACAGCAGAAATTAAATCAACATTGTAAATCAACTATACTTCAAAAATATTTTTAAAAATTAAAGAATAAAATTCTGTAATTCTGCCAACCAGCCACGCTTGAAATCCCGAATCTCCAAGGCAGGACACCGTGTGTGCGCACCCATGTATAAAACATTGCAGGAGCAGCCATTTGGCGAAGCATCCATTTATTCATTCCTTCCAGACGGCTTGAAGGGAACCTCTCAGAAAAGATTAGCAGCTTGAAGCAAATGACTGTGAAATCCCCGCGTGAGCCAGATGCAATTAATCCAGGGCTGGTTATTGGATCACTTCTGATTCATCTCTCTTGTCTGGTCTTAATTTGCTTGTTAATGGCTTGTCCTCTTTTCCCCTGCTTCCTGCTATTGTCCATTCTTGCTCCTTTCAGGAATCCTGACCACCAAATGTCACTCTTCTGTCCGGAGAGATGGCTCTTGCTTGAGGAGTCCCCAGCCCCTCATGCGTTCCTGGCTTCAATCCAGACACAGGGATTGTGGAAAGCATAGCTGGCTACAGCAGCTGGCACTTTACCATCTCCTTGGGAGCCAAATATTGAATTATTTAGCGGAACTTCAAAGTTTAGTGAATGGTATCTGCAGTGACTACCGATCAATTTCTCACGATGCGACTCTTTCACTGTGATGGAAAAAACAAAAGCAAACATTTCAGAGTTTAAAAAACTTGTAAAACCCAGTGTTGATGAAAGAATGATGAAACGGGAACTATTAAACGCCACTGATGGGAATGTAAATAGGTATGACTTCTCTGGAATGCAATCTGACACAATGAATCAAAAGTTTTAAAATGTGCACACCTTAGTGTGAGCCCCTGTTTCTTGTAAGGAAGCTGAATTCCAAGAAATAATCATAGATGGCAACATTTAGATATGAGGCTGTTCATCAAAGCATGTTTGTCATTGAAAAATTGTTAGACACAAAGCAAATTTCCAAGAACAGGGGGTTCAAAAAATAAATTATGGTACATCCATTACAAATCATTTTTTTAAATTAATTAATTTATTTTTGGCTGCATTGGGTCTTCGTTGCTGTGCACAGGCTTTCTTTAGTTGGGTTGAGCGGGGGCTACTCTTGGTTGCGCTGTGCGGGCTTCTCATTGCAGTGGCTTCTCTTGTGGCGGAGCATGGGCTCTAGGCATGCAGGCTTCAGTAGCTGTGGCACGTGGGCTCAGTAGTTACGGCTCGCGGGCTCTAGAGCGCAGGCTTAGTAGTTGTGGTGCACAGGCCTAGCTGCCCCTCGGCATGGGGGATCTTCCCAGACCAGGGAGTGACCCCTGCATTGACAGGCGGATTCTTAACCACTGCGCCAACAGGGAAGCCCACAAGTCATTTTTTACAAGAACATTTAATGACGTGAGAAAATGCTCATGAAAATGCTATGTGAAAAAATTGGGTTACAAAACGGTATGTGTATGTATGTGTAAATAAAATCTGTATGCATGTGAGAGTGTGTTGTTTAAAAACAAAACAAAGCAAAACAAAACCAGAATATACACCCAAATGTCATAGTGTTTATTTCTGCATGGTGAAATAATACACGATGTTTATTTTCTTTTTTACAACTTTTTAAAATTTAACTTTGTGAAACAGGAAAAAGATATTTATATATACATATATAACTTCTTAAAAAAAGCACACACACATAACAAATCTTTGTGTCCCAGGTCAGCAGGTGAGAGAAGGGCAAGCCAGGTGTAAGTATCCTCTCTCTTCTAAGAACATCCATTTATTTCCTTCTGACCCCTCCTCCCTCATACTTTCTGCTCCTCATTCTTCTACTGGGAAGCCTCAGGAATCCTGCCTGGTGGTGGCTGGACCTATGAGTCCTTCTAGCAGAATCTTCAGCTACAGATCTGTTCCCCACCAGTAAATCAATCCTCGGCTGGGGTCCTGGAAGACCTGATCATGCACATCTTTTCCTATCACGCTGATAACTTGAAACTGGCCACGATGGAAGTATTTACACCACAGAAATTGGCAAAAGCTACAATCAGGGCTTTTCTTCTGGACACTCTGGGGTGGAGCCTGGTGACCTGTGTTGTAACAAGCCCCGCAGGTGATTTAGACACACACTCAAGCGTGCTGTGGGCAGGACATCCCTAGGCCCCAGGAAAGACCATTCATATCCACAGGGAGGTGGGCCATGTTCTGGGTTATTTCTCTCTAGATCTAGCTTTGCCAAATAAAGAACTCCAACCTTACTTGTGCCAACCAGAAAGTAAAGTTCTTACACAAGTCACCAATGCCCCACCCCCTCCCATTCTCCACCTTTCTGTGGGGAAGAGGGTGTCTAAGAGCATTAGAGCCCTAAATCTTGAGAAGATTGTATGCCGCCCCCCCCCACACACATACATCTAAATTAAAATGATACAAAAGGGAGTCTACCAGTGTTCAGATTTTTCAACACTGAGGGAATTATCAAATACCAAAAGTTTAATAATTCTCCACTTTTTTTTCACCCTGCTTTACTGTCTCCCTACGTAAATGCTTTGTTGTTCTCTTAGCTAATCAACCCAGCACGGAACTACCACAAAGAAGTGGCGGAAATTTTCATTTGAGGCTTCCCAAGCAAACCTTGGCAGCTCCTGTGTCCCAGTCACATCCTTGCTGCATATTCCAAGGAGTGGTGAGGACAAAGGGTCCATTGTGACATCAGTCACTTGCCCTGGGGAACCACTGAGGGCTCTCAAGAATGAGAGAGATAGTTCTGGCCTTGATCTGACATGTCACAGGATGGATGGAACTTTGGGACATGCATTTGACCAATACCCTGGATGGGTGGGCAGTCACAGAGCAAACCCAGGCCCTGGCCAATCAGGATGAAGGCATTTTCTTCCCCTCTCTCCCCTCCAAAGCTTAGGTACAGCCAGACCATCTTGGGATTTATTTAGTCTCCAGCAGTCACCTCCTGGCCGGTTGGCCATCACCCATCACCTCTTATTTCAAAGGCAGTCTTCCTTCCATCCACACTCGCAGAAGAGAGCAGTCCCATGAATAACTCACATACGAATAAAATCACTTACATTTGGCTCTGTTATGCATGGCATGTTTCAGGAGTAGCAGATTTGCTCTTCTAATTTGCTTTGGCTGCAATTAATATTAAAACGAGGTGGCAGGGAGCAGGGACAGAGCCTGGCTTGAATGATTTGTCACCAGCAGAAAACTGAGAGCAGTCAGCAACTGGAATTGTGCCCTGTGACTGTAAATGGCTGCCTCAGCTGAAGCAGGACATTACGGTCTGCGGCGGCCTCCCTATAACTGCCACCCCGCACACAGCCCAGGACCAGAGCACCACCCTTCTCCTGACAGTTCTCGGAGATCACTGCTGTCAGCGTGCCTGGTGCGAGGGGAGGCCAGAGCTCGCAAAGATCAGCCTGTCCCCCACAGCTGCGGCGGTTCTCAGATGGTGCTCACGGCCATGCCGCACGGTCATGGGCAGGGACTTGGGAGTTTCAGCCCATTGCTGCCTCTTTCCATGGCTCAAGGAAAAATTTCAGTGCAGAAGTAAGGGAGAGGGGCATTATTTTGAGATAATGTGCTGTAGTTTATTTTTAAAATGAAAATGATCTTCACACTTCAGAATTTTATTATTAATAACAAACTATTTGCAAGATGCTTCCTCTTTGCCAATGAAATATCAGAGGGTCTCCATGCCAAGGTGAGGGAACTAACTCCAAAAGGACAGAGACCATGTCCTGTGTCTTTGGAGCCCCCTGGGCGGGGCACAAGGTAGTTGCTCAATTCACATTGGGAAGATAATGACCCAAAGCCCCCATGGGCTGGAGGAGTGTCTTCCTTCTCACCGTGTCCCCGTGTCCCCAGGGTGAGGAGCCTGTGGCAGACAAGGCTGGTGCTCCGCCCAGGTGCCCTGGCATCCCTCCTTACGGTTCGTGTACCACCCCCCTTTTGCATGCTTTTGGCTTTAACAGCCCTCACCCCTGGCTCTTTTTCTGAGAGCTGCCCTTACCTTTTTTTTTCTGCCACACGGCAAGGCATGCAGGATCTTAGTTTCCTGACCAGGGATCAAACCCACGCCCCCAGCAGTGGAAACGTGGAGTCTTAACCACTGGACCGCCAGGGAAGTCCCTGCCCTTACCTTAAGAGTCTGCTCTGCCCACACTCAGAGTGGGTACTGCCTGAAAATTCCTTGTGGCAGCTTCTAACCAATGACTGCCAGATGGATGAGGGTCTATAAAGGCCCCAGACTTCCGGCCTCAGTGGGGACATCCCTGAGACACCCCTTCAGCTGGTTCAGGCTGAAGCTTGGGACTTTGCCTTACTTGGTGGCTCATTTTAACAACGATGAATAATTCTCCAGTTCTCTGACACCAACTGGGAGTCCAACAAGTCAGTTCAATGCTGACACTAGCTGCCGGGAGTTAGCACAGACCCCACAGGTTAAGGGTTCAGTCTCACAAGACTGAACCAGTTGCAAGTAGTGGGTCCCCAAGTGACCCACACTTCTGCCCGGCAGACTGCAAAGTCAGAGATTCTCATAACCACCCACCTCCCCAGGTTCAGTAATTCATTAGAACAACTCAAATAACTGTATTTATGATTATAGTTTATTAGAGAGGATACAAATGAACAGCTAGATAAAGAGGCACGTAAGGCAAGGTCTTGAAGGGTCCAGAGAGCATTAGCTTCTGTCCCCGTGGAGTCAGGGTACAACACTCTCTCAGTACATCTGTATGTTTACCAACCAGGAACCTCATTGTTCAAAGGGTTTCATCCAAGTTTCATTACCTAGACATGATTGATTAAATCATTGGCCATCTGTGACTGAACCCAATCTCCAGCCCCTCTCCCTTCTCTGGAGTCAGGGGATGAGGCTGGAAATTCTAACCACGTGGTTGGTTCCTCAGGTGACCAGCCCCCATCCTGACAGCTAACTAGGGGCTCTCCAAGACTCCCTTCGTTAGCCTAAACTCAGATGTGGCTGAAAGCAGTTCCTTATAAATAACAAAACACACTCCGGTCACTCAGGAAATTCCATGAGTTTTAGGAGTTCTGTGCCGGTGTGTTGGGGGGCAGGGCAGACAAAGACAAAACATATTTTTATTCTACCCACGCTTAACTCCCCTCAACTCCCTTACCAGTTTCCCACGGGTGCCCTTCCTGAGTAAGCCATGTATACACAAATCCTCTTTCCAGGGATCCAATGCCAAAAAAACCACAGCTAGAATAGACACTAAATACACCACTGCTTGATGAAAATCTCAAGGCTGCATATGGGCATTCCCTCAACCATTTATTCACTCATTCAACAAAAACGTATTGACGTGCCAGGCCCTGGACTTGGAGTGGTAACCAAGTCTGCCATGGTCAGGGCTTTGCAGGGCTTATAATCTATCTGGGAAGACTAGGTAACTAGTGCCACATTCGCTTGGCTATCATGAGCTCCTGGAGGGCTTGTGCAAAGTCACTGAAGGCTTTGGGGGTGGGGGCAAGGTGGCTGAGTTTGAGATCATCAGTGCTGCTTTTGGAAGGGAGCCCTCTGTCCTGGTGAACGGGTTGTGAGCAGATGCAGCAAGACATTTAGAAGGTTTCTGCAGGGGCCCAGGGCCCAGAGGATGGTGACTGGGACCAGGTTAACAGCAGGTTAAAGGCAGGGATGAGAATAAAAAGACCCCTGAGGCTTACTCACTAGCTCAGAAGACCAGAGCCCCCTGTGTGGAAGAGAATCAAACAGCATGTGTATATAAGCATATCCTAAACTGGATACCTCTGAGGAGCTAGGAGTCAGAGGAGAGACTGATGGGCCACAGCTGGAGTGGTCAGGTAAGGCTGCATGGAGGAGGGGGACTTGAACACCTTTGAAGATTTGGAAAGTATTTGGCTCGGCCTAAGGACTTGTTCGCACACTCGGAACAGTGCACTGGTCAGGGTCCAGATAGGCAGAGAAGCGGGACTTTGGGTGAGGTGTAGTTGAAGGTAGAGCCAAGTGTGTCCCTGGTTAGACACCTTTATGTTGGGGAGGAGAGAGCCCTGCCCATGCAGAGGCCATGAGCAGGATGAGAGCAGACCAGCCAGGAGTCTTTCCAAGGGCCTGGAACCTCTCTCCTTGAAATGTGGGACTCCCCCAGCCCGGCCACCCCGGGTAGTCTATGGTTCCCAAGTCCTGGGACCAGAGGACTTGGTCTGGGAGCAGTTGTCCCCACTGCCTGGTGAGTGCTAATTACAGTGCTACATACCTACCCCAGAGTCCTTTTCATCTCCGAGGAATCTGACAAAGATCTGGAGGGTTTTAATTTCCCTCCAGACTCAGCATTTCAAAGTCAGAGGAAAAGAGGATGGAGAAAGGTCTCTGTGACTCGCAGAGTGGAAGGCTGCTGTGCCCTAGGGACCAGCCCCTTGTCCCCTGACCGGTCAGGGCCCACAGGCCTCTCCCTGGGGCAGAGGATGGCGTTTGTGGGCTATGTGCTCTGCTGCTGGGGCACCTCTCGCTCACACTTTCAGCTCTTAGTTTACTCAACACAAGGGGGATTTTCCTTGGCAAGTGCTGGAAATCCAACTCACCTGGGGACTGGAATTCAGTTGCACAGTTATTTATTGAGCACTTACTCTAGGCTTAACTCTGGGGAACTCATTTGTTTAGAGCCCACTTAGGCATTGCACATCTGTTTTTCCCAATGCTCACAACAACCCTACAGGGTGGGTGTTGCAAAAAGGTGAGAGGAAAATGGAGCCCTTAGAGGTCAACAACTTGCCCAAGGTCACAGTCACTGAGTGGGGGCACCACAATTTCCCCCACTCTGATTCCCAGACCCCTCTCTTTCTGCTCTCCCCCACTGTGCCCATTCCCTGCCCTCAGATGCTTCCAGCTCACTCAAGAGAGAAAATTACAGATGCAAAACAGTGACTAACACCATGAAAAGTGCCAAGCTAGAAATGCCTAAGATGAAGAAAGAGAAAAAGAGAAAGAAAGAAAGAAAGGAAGGAAGGAAGGAAGAAAGAAAGAAAGAAAGAAAGAAAGAAAGAAAGAAAGAAAGAAAGAAAGAAAGAAAGAAAGAAGAAAGAAAGGAAGAAAAAAGAAAAGAAAGAAAGAAAGAAAGAAAGAAAGAAAGAAAGAGGAAATGGAGGGAGGGAGGGAGGAAGGAACTAACCAAATAACTTCTTACTTATTCTCATATTTAATTCTCCTGCAAACTTACGAGAAAGGATAAATAATATTCTCTTTTTACCAACATCACTTATTACAATAGCACATGAATATAAATTGGCATTAATATTGATACTGTGTAGTAACGTTAAGTTCAATTTTGAATTATTTTTTGGAACCCATTCTAAAGCCCATGCTCTTTCCTCTGGCATACAGCTTGTAGAGAAGAAAAAGAACCATACTGGGCTTCCCTGGTGGCGCAGTGGTTGAGAGTCCGCCTGCCGATGCAGGGGACGCGGGTTCGTGCCCCGGTCCGGGAAGCTCCCACAGCCTGCGCGTGCGGAGCCTGTGCTCCGCAAATGGGAGAGGCCACAACAGTGAGAGGCCCGCATAACGCAAGGAAAAAAACAAAAAAAAAAAAAAAAAAAAAAAAGAACCATACACATCAGGATGCTTGCTCATTTCCTTGGCCGTATCTCCAAGACAAGCCCCACTACCCTCACCGACAACACTTCTCTGATGCTCCTGTGTTCCACAAACTGCCCAACTCTATCTCTGCGGGCGCCATATTTCTTCCTTCTTCAGGGGAATTGTACGTACCCTTGTCAGTCTTTTTGCGCAGGCCCAGCGGCCATGGCTCACGGGCCCATCCGCTCCGCGGCATGTGGGATCTTCCCGGACTGCGGCACGAACCCGTGTCCCCTGCATCGGCAGGCGGACTCTCAACCACTGCGCCACCAGGGGAGCCCCCTTGTCAGTCTTGATTCCCTCATCCTGCCCCCTGACTTTCACCACTCGTTGGCCCTGTCAATCCCACCACAGTCCCTTTCTCAAAACTCAGACATCCTTAACCAACTCCTGTCTCCCCATTCTCTTTTCCATTTTCTCAGAAAACATCTGTCCTGTCTCTTCTCCCCTCTCCCTTCTTTCCTCACTCTCTCCCCATCCTCTGCTCCACCCCTTCCACTTCTTCTTGCTGTCTTTCTTAGTTCATCGCATGTGTAACCTCCAAAGAGCATTCAGGTCAAGGTTGATAAAGTTAAGTGCTTACTAATAAGGCTCTGCCTCTAGGGCAAGTGAGATTAGACATGATAAAAAGCCAGAGGCATTAACCATGGAAGCCTTGGACGGTACCCTGAAGTTTCCTCTAACATATCTGCTCAGTCGCATCCTCTTCCATCTAAAATTAAGCCTGCTTGTCCTTCGTCACCTTTCTGGTATGTACCAGAGCGCAGGAATGAACAACACACAATCTACTTTGCTTCTCTAACAGGTAAAATATTAGAAAGCTACTCCCTCTCATGTATGCCCAGATATGACATTTTAGTGACTAGAAACCAGAGACAATTTCCCATTAGTAAGTTGGATAATTATATTTTAAAATACATTTTTCCCCATGAGATTCAATCAGGTTATCTTCCTTCGAGATGACAATATGCAGCCTATAAACATTTTAATTTTTCTTGGATTGGTTCTCATGCAAAAATAAATAAATAATAAAGTTTGCTCACCACTAGTACTTGGTGTCAGAACGACTTCGATTTAACTCCTGCCTCTGCTGCTTACCAGGTGTGCAACTTCAAATAGGGTGCTTACATGCTCTGTGCAAAATGGGGTTCAAAATAACCAGCTCATGAGGCTGTGTGAGGAGTAAACCAGGTAACAGGTGACACCCACTGTGATAGTTAATTTTATGTGTCAACTTGGCTGGGTCATGGTGCCCAGACGTTTGTCAAACATTATATGGGTGTTCCTATGAGGGTTTTTTAAAAGATGTGATTAACATCTTTTTTTAAACATTGGAGGTTTTTTAAAAACCTTTTATAAATTTATTTATTTATTTATTTTTGGCTGCGTTAGGTCTTCGTTGCTGCGCGCGGGCTTTCTCTAGTTGCAGCAAGCGGGGGCTGCTCTTTGTTGTGGTGTGCGGGCTTCTCATTGTGGTGGCTTCTCTTGTTGCGGAGCACGGGCTCTAAGTGTGCGAGCTTCAGTAGTTGTGGCACGCGGGCTCAGTAGTTGTGGCACGCGGGCTCAGTGGTTGTGGCACGCGGGCTTAGTTGCTCTGCGGCATGTGGGATCTTCCTGGACCAGGGCTCGAGCCCATGTCCCCTGTATCGGTAGGCAGATTCCTAACCCCTGCACCACCAGGGAAGTCCCTGTGATTAACATTTAAATCAGTGGACTTGGAGTAAAGCCATTGCCCTCAGAATGTGGATGGGCCACATCCAGTCAGGTGAAAGCCTGAATAAAACAAAAGGACTGGCCTCCCCCAAGCAAGAGGGGATTCTCCAGCGGATGGCTTTGAACATCATCTGTGACATCTTCTCTTCCTAGTTCTAGAGCAGACGGCCTTCGGACTCAAACAGGAACATCGGCTCTTCTGGGTCTCCAGGCTGCCAGCCTGCCAGCCTGCCCTATAGATTTTGAACTTGCCAACCCCCATAATCACGTGAGCCAATTCCTTATAATAAATCTCTTTCTATGTGTATATGCATCCTACTGTCTCTGTTCCGCTGGTGAACCCTAATACACCCACCTAGCTAGATGCCTATTACATAGCAAATACCTAGCAGGACTATGCAGCTTGCAGATTTTGAAGTCCCCATCCTCAGATTTATCTGGTGGTTGGATGGATTTCAGTTAAGCTTAACTGGCAAACTCAGAGGCAAACGATGAAATGATAATTCAGGAAGCTTATAATTGGCAAATGGAATAGAATTTGTAAAGCCTGAATTCCTCCTCGATTCAGTATATGCAGCAATTATTTTGACCCCTTTACATTGTCAAAAGCATACATTTGTGTGCTAAAGTAGACACATACACACCTACCTTCAGGTCAAGAAATGACATTGCCAGTGGCCCGGAAGCTCCCGAGTCTGTCCCCGTGACTCCCATGGTAATCTCTTCCTCAGATTTCTTCTGGCTTTCCCACACAAGAAAGCATCACTAGATCCTTACCATTACTGACTTCCTTTCACTCAACATTATATTTGTGAGATCCATCTACATTGTCAAGTGCAGCTGTGGTTTGTTCCTTTTTGTTGTACACTATTCGGTTACATGAATCAACTGCACTTGATTTATTCATTCTACTGTTAATAAAGTTTCAACATGAAAAAGATGACCTAAATTCAGAAAACATGGTGTGCCACTGACCTATGTTCACTTTTTAAGTGGACACAAAAATCGGGGAGGCTGTTCAAAGGTTATACATGCATCTGAAAATACTGGTATAAAACCAGTAGAAAAGAAGATAAACTCTAATCTATCAACACATGGATCAGTTGAGTGTGAAATACTTCTGTTGACCTGAACCAGGTTTAAAACTAACCAAAAACATCTGAAAAAATTAGAGACAGCTTATTTTGAATTAAGCCACAAATGAACAAACACAAAACCATGGTAAGTTCTGGTAAAGAAGCAATTCAGCAGCCAGTGCGGTAGTACGACAGATCATGCAGCTTTTAAACCGTAATCTTTATGCACCAGGCCCAGCATGGTGGGCACTCATGAGGAATTCCTTAGGGAGCTCTCTGAGCAGGGGCTCTCACAGACGCAGAAGCAGATATAAGGGAACCATTCACAGTCACGCTAAGCTGTAGTGGCTCCTAGCACTCCTAACAGCAAACCCTGACAGCCAATCTGTAAGAGGCAGAAAGATGCAGGGGATGGAGTCCAAGGCTGGAATTCACATTTGTGATCAGTTCCCTTCCCTGCTTCGGAGCAGCCAGCAACATTTGCCCCCAAAGTAGGCAATATTTGAGGTTTCCTCAAGCTCGAGGTCTAAGGTAGTATGGCCCTTCCTCATCACCCCACCCCCTGTAAGTTGATGCTATTACTGAGATAAATCAAAAAACCCCTCTTACTCTGTTTAGTTATCAATATTCTTTTCTACTAAAAATTTTATTCCTGTAAATATGTACAGGGTTTCTGGTGCATTATGGTCCAAGCAACTTTTTATGGGCTAGCCTGGCAAGGTTATTTATAATTTAGGACTTGAGGTTTCAGGATTTCAAACAGTGTTTGTTTGAAACACTGGGGAGGAGACTGGGAGATTGTTTTTACTTCACACCAGGAAGAAGGGAACCAGTATTTCATGAGGAATTGCTCAGTGCCCAGCCCAGGTGTGAACTACCCCATTTAATCTTCATAAACCACCATCCGCAGGCCCTTCTGTATTTTTCTCTGCAATTCATAGTTGAGAGAAGGAGTCCTAGAGAAAAATACTTGCTCGTGGTCATGTAACTCATATAACTAGTAAGCTATTGTTAGAATCTGGACTCTGTACTCCAGGCTTGGGGGGTGATCCAGATCTGTCACTTACCAGGTGCGGACCTTGACAAATCACTTAACTCCTCATGGGATGGGGATAATCATGGTACCCTCTCCATGAGATAATATGTGTAAGGTACTTAGCACAATGCCCGTTGCCAGAGAGCACTTTCTACAAGCAAGCAGTTCTTGTTAAACAGCAGAGCCAGGATTCAGTCCAAAGTGAGAGCTGACTGCAAACACCCAAAAGCAGCAGCCATTCATTTGTTCTTGACTCTGCAAAGTAGACAGGGCTCGGCCGGAAGGCTTGTCCCTGCTCCACCCATGTCAGTTGGGGCAGCTTGACTGGGGCTAGAGGATCCAATTGACTTTGTAGCTGGATTGGCTGGGTCTCTCTCTCCAGCAGGGTAGTCAGACTTCTCTACGTGATTTTTCGCGGCTCTAAGACTCTGAAAGCAGAAGTGCCAGGTCTCTTAAGGCCTAATCCTGGATTATCACAGGATTGCTTATATTGGGTTCTATTGGTCAAAGCAAGTCACGAGGCCACCTCGGTTCCCTAGTGGAGGGCAAATACGCTACAGCTTTTTTTTTTTTAATGCATTTCCCAGGATCACTTGCAGCTAGAAGAGTGTACATGACATAGTTCTGGCCAGTGAGATATAAGTGGAAACCACCAAATTGTTACCAAAACAAACTTGGGTCAACTCACCCACTCGCAGTAAAGCCAATCTATTGACACTGGCTTGTGGTGAAGGAAAGTGCAATGTTTATCGTAAGGCACCAGACAAGGAGTCCAGGGCAGCTAATGTTTGAAAACCCCAAACGCTTAGGCTACAGCTTTTGATGGGGTCAGCAGCACATCCATGCAGGACAGGACACTTATGGGCGTCCTTCTGCAGACAACCTACCACACAAAGGCTATAGAAATGTAGAGAGGGCAAGCCTAATGTGGCCAGACATCATAAGAAGAGACATTTTGGAGGCTCTGAGAAGAAAGGGTAGAATTGGACAGGCCCAGAAAAGGAGTGAGGTTTTAACAAAGACGCAAAGCAAGATCCCATGAGATACCTCGGGGCATGCCCTCTTGACTGGCTCTAAGGCTTGCAGAAAGGAAACTAAACTGGTGGGGTGGGGGGCAAAGGGAGCGGATGGAGTGTAAAGGGCTTTGAAAGCTAATCTGAGGCATGCAGACCTTATCCCATGGGCAGTGGGTAGACACTAATGTCCTCTAGTTGGAGAGTGACACGCGGGAAGTGGTGTTTCGGGAAGAGTCATGTGCAGCCTGTCTGGAAGGGTGGAGGAGGCGGGGTACTGGAGTCAGCAGTAATGCAGGGCTGAGGAGAAGGGAACAAGAGGGTTTTCTAGAGGGAGCAGGGAACGGGGGGGCATCTCCCGCTCAGGTTTCTTTGTGGGTGTTCCTACATTTTTTCTATGGTTGCCCTGGACGAGAGGAAGGAAGAGACAGGGCCTGCCCAGGCCTCCAACTCCCTGTGTGACTGAGCAAACCTCCCGATCAAGAACACACATCCTTCAGGGAGGTGATGTTCTCAGCCATCACAGGAGGTTTGGCCCAATCTGTTTTCTCCCCAGAAAAACCATTTTGCTGGGAACCATCCATCTGCCCACAGACGAGAGCACTAACTCCTCATCATTGAGGAAGATCCCCAGACCCCAGCTCCTCCTTCCTTGTGCAAGCCTTCCCTCCAGAAAAGCATCCCCTCTCGGACTCCCAAGTACACCCCAGGTCTCCCTGCCTCAGACCATGGCCTCCTGGGACATCTCTCCTGTCTCCTTTCACCTGCTGTGACTCTTTACCCATTCAGAGCCCAGCTGTAGCCCTTCCTCTGGGAAGTCTGCCTGGTAACCCCCCAACTCTGTGCAATCCTTCCTCTGCACTCCTGACTCCTCACCCTCTCAGCAAGCCCCAGCTTGTACCCTTCCAAGATGTTGCCTGTGAAACTGTCTTATCAACACAGCTACACAGGAAGGCAGGGCCTGTGTCTCATTCATTTCTCTTTCC
>NW_006792448.1:3389891-3397992 GCF_000442215.2 Lipotes vexillifer
TCTTTCCCTCACAGAGCTTAGAGCAGTGTTGACTACACTGTAAGTACCTAACATAAAAGTAGAGAAAGAGGAATTGTTCCTAGCCTCAAGCCCTCTGCTTTCTGTGCAACTAAGGCATAAATTCTTTGACAACTAGCTAGAGTTAAGGGGCATCAGAGTAAAGCTAAGAGATCCCCTGGCAATCAATAATAATAATAATAACTATTTTTATTATAATTGTGAGTGTCCTGAGCCTTCCTTATCACCACAACCATCAGAAGTGCTGAAGAGTACCCTCCTCATTTGTAGTTTGTTTACAGTGGCAATGGGTGTGGAAGATGGACGTCTAGGCTGGGTTCACTAGAAGCAGAGCCTGAGACAAGGATTTAGCATGCACAATTGACTGACTGGGGGAGTGCTCTCAGGAGTGAGGGAAGCAAGACTGTCTGCGAAGAAGCTCAGCAAGGAAGGGTGGAGTCTCCAGTGGAGTCTAGTCCCAGCCTGGTCAGAGGGTGAGCCCTGGAGCACATGCAGGGCAAAATTAGCTCTGACTGAAGTAAAGTTAGGGTGACCAACTGTTGTGTTGCTTGTGACTGTTTCAGTATTAGCAATGAAAGTCGTTCATCCTAGGAAACCCTTCAGTTCTGGGCAAACACTCACCGTAAGAGTCCCACTTTTATATTACAAATCAGTAAGTCCTGGGCTCTGGGCTGCTATGGAGCAGGAGAGGAGCAAAGCTCCTGGGTAGGGTGGCACTCACCCTAGGGCCCAGGCTCTAGAGAAGGGGGGATGGTACACCAGCAGAGGAAAGGGGTGGGGGCTCACTAACAGTGTCCCAACCCAGACAAGCCCCTTCAGCATCTCCCTGCCCTGCCCTGCACAGTGGGCAGCAGCCCTGGGGCCCCCACAGAGCCAGCCTCCCTCCGGACCAGCCTTGTGCTGATCTGAGAACACCTAATAGGTTTCAGACACACCCTGTTGGCTTCCTGGTTGTTTGCAACTCAATTAAATTAACAAATTGGTCTCTTTGCCCAGAGTCTTTCCACCGCCTGTATTTTAGCATATGTCAGTCAGGGCGGCCCAGCGTCTCCAGATGGCTGCGAGCTCACTCTACAAATCCGATGCCAACTCATCACTGAGGAAGTGTGTGTGCGTGCGCACGTGTGTGTGTGTGTGTGTGTGTGTGCACGTGCGCAGAGGCCCAGAGATGGAGACACAAAGCCATAGTCAGGAGAGACAGCAAATGAGGTGGAAAAGACAGGAAAAAAAAAAGGGAGATGGGGAGGGAAGGGAGGGGAGGCAAGAGAGCCGAGGTTCTCCCTTGTGGATTAGCCAGCAGCTGCCAAGGACCCTAACCTTCCTGCAGGGAAGCCCTCCCCTCCACAGGGTGAGCAGTCCCTGAAGAAGACCCCCTCAGCCTCGACTTCTTCTGCAGGACAATGAGAGTGTTGGTTCTCAAAGTGTGGTCCCTGGACCAACAGCATCAACACGGCTTGGGAACTTGTTAGAAATGCAGATTCTCAGGCCCCCACCCCAGACCCTGGACTCAAAAGCTCTGCAGGTGGGACCCAGGCATCTGTGTTTTAACAAGCCCTCCAGGTGTACACACTCAACTTTGAGGACCACGCTCCTGAGGTTGCAGTTTTGTGCCCTCCTCTTAGCAGAGCTGAGAGGGTTCCAGAGCGGTAAACCACTCTTGGTCACGGCCATGGCTGCTGCCTTCCAAGAGGAGGGAAGTGGGTGGTCTTGAGAGCTGGCAACATCTTCAGAGTCATTGGAATGATACCTCTCTAGCCTTCGATTAGATGTAGGGATTGGGGAAACAGGAGGAGGAGTCGGGGAACAGCCCAGAGGAAGATAAAAGGCAACCTGGGGAAGGAGGTGCCGAAAAGGGCCAAAGCTTCAGCTGGTCTGTGACAGCTCTGAAATAGCAAGCTCTCAGCTCCTATCAGGCAGGACCATGATGGAGAGGAGGCATTCATGGAAATGCAGCCTGACCCCAGCTTCAGGCACATTTGATGGAAGGTCAATTTGGGGATTCACTGTGATGTGCTGTCTGGATTCTGCTGGGAGAGGGGCAAAGGAGGACAGGAAGGGGAGTTGGGGAGAGACATGCTGGCAAATATGGGGTCCAGGCCTGGAGTTTTCAGAAGACCATCATCCTTGTCCAGTGGGGACATTGCTCTTCTGGCTTCTGAGGCTGGAGTCCAGAGGTGAAAGGCTTGGTGTGGACCTCGGTGAGAGGCCTGTCTCATTTCAGCAGGTGTGTGTGTTGAGTTTGGTCCATGTGCCTGGCAGGGGGTAGGATGATCAGTGGCTGCAAACTCAAAGGTCTTGAGGGTTCAAGCAGATAATGTAAAAGAGGAGCACAGGCTGAGTGGAGACAACAGTGTGGACGTTGTCTCCTGGGGATTGTGTGAACTGGAGATGCAGGTCCTGTCTAGACCACACAGCAGCCATCAAACTCCAGCCTATTGTTAGTACCCAGAAGCATAGCCAGCTGCCACCAGGCTGGCCGACTTTTCAAGAAAAGCTCCAAATCTAAATGGAGGTACAAACAGCAGGTCCTGGAAGAGAAGCTATAAGAAGCTCACGTATTGCCTGAGTGTCTAGGGGAGATCTGTCTGGATTAACAGTGGGGAAGGAGCTGTAAAGGGTCCAAGATTCCATCCTGCAGCGACAGGGAGCAGTGAGGCATTTTACAGCAAGGAGCAGTGTCATCAGATCCCTCTAAGAATAGGTCTTGAATTTCCTTTGCCTTCTGACGCCTGTTTTCCTTCTCTTCTCTCTCAAGGGCCAGCATAAGGCTGGGCCCCTTGCGTGCATTCTTACCATAAGTCCCCTGCCTGCAGGAATATAAAATATTTATCCTCTCTACTTAGCACAGTGAAGCTGAGGACCAAAAAGTGAAATACACTGTGCTGAGTCTCCAACCAGAGGTAAGGGTTTGGAGGCAAGACAAGAAGCCATTGTCTGGATGCTGGTAGGGAGGTTCCCACAGCTGGGTAGATGGGGAGGGCGGAGTGGGGAGCTTGAGTGAGAGAACTCTTCACAGTCTGTATTTATCAAGAAACTCCTTGGCTTTGGCCTTGAATAGCAGCTGCAGCTCTCCTCACCTTTGCCTCCTCCAGATGTCTTCAAAAACTCTGATATTTATTTCTACTTGGAAACAGCAACAAATGTATGAAGGAATGTCAGGGACGCTGCTCACCTTCCTCCACGAGGCTCAAAGCCCTATTTCTCACTTTCCAATCCGTAAGTCTGGGCATCAGCAGGAGTCTGTTGCAGTTTGAAAACCAGGGGTCTCAGTATACCTGTACACTACAAAAAGTGCCTGCTTTTTTATTTTAATTTTCAATTGAAAAACTATGGTTACTTTTTACTTACACTTTTTTTTTTTTTGTATGATTGAGTTTTTTGGGTTTTTTTTAAGGCACATTATCTTAGCACTTGAGTTTGTTTTTTTTTAAACAAAGACCAGGTGCATCATTTTAATGTTTTAAAAACAAGAAAAAGTAAACAAAAGAAATAATTTGTAAAGAGAAATAATTATTTGTACCAAGCTGTTTGCTCTTTTGCTTATTTTCATTTTGTTTCTGTCGGTGGTGCTACACTCTGAATCCATCAGAAGCAAATGAATTCAACATTGGGCCTGTTTGGAACCCCCTTCTCTGCCAATTAACCCTCCCCAGGAAGACTGAAGTGCCTCTTAGGATTGGCCTATGAGCTGTAGTCCTTATGGACTTTTCCATTTCAGCAGCCAAGTGAGGTGGGTGGGGGTGGACGTTAAGGGAGATTAAAGGATTACATTTAGGAATACTTAATCAAATGCCTACCATCTAACAGAATTGAATTTGGGATTGGGGTTAATCAATGAATGTTCCTGTGAAATCGTCATTATTTTAGTGAGTACCCGCTTAATTCAGTGGGACAGCAGCTTCTGGTTTACTAAGCACTTGTATGTGTCAATATATTTGGAGGCAGAATTGACAGGGATTGCTTTAGTAAAGGCCTTGGGTGGGTTTGTTTTTTTTCTAACTCTATTGATTAACTTGTTTCCGGCAATGTTTTCCTGTCTTTTCTAAAGTTGGAAACAGGAAATGATACTCTGAAATATATTTCCCTGGCACACAGCCATTCACTGAAAGAAAGAGAAAGAGAAAGCGAGGAAAACCAAAACACTTTGTTCAAATATAGGTAAGGGAGATGCAAAACCCTGTGGTGATATGCAAAATATAGAGAGGTTATAAGGAGGAACGTGGCAAGGAATTGGAACTCCCCCAAACGCTTTGATAGAAGCCGAAGAAACAGGGCTTGCGTCTTCTAGGAGGAAAGGGAAGGAAGAAAAGAAGCCTGATGTTACCCCCTCTCCTCTACTCTCTCCACACCTACCATCTGAGTAGCCCATTAGCCCTCAACAGTGCCCTTCCTGAGACAGGTTTTGGAAAAAGAGAGTTTGGAGGGCCCTGCACACCTGAGGGGGACTGTGAGAGCCCCAGGGAGGGCCCTGGGCTTCAGAGATTTGCCACCTGAGGGAAAGGAGATTTGTGGGTCCTGCAGGGAGGATGAGGAGACCGAGGGTGTTCCTAAAGGGATGTAACAGCAGGAGCCTGGCCTGGGGACCCTGACTGGGGGATTGGATATAGGGCATGTAGGGCCAAGGGCAGGTTCAGGATTGGTCAGATTCCTTTTTGTGTTCCCTGGGTTTGACTGTGCAGGGGGCTGGTAATGTTGAAAGTCACTGAATAGCGCACCCGGCTGAGCACAGGTTGGAGGCTGGGTCAGCCTAGTGGGGTTGCGCTGGGTCAGGCCTCTGGCTTCTTCCCAGGATGATGGCATTGACCTGGCTGGCATCAGTGCCAGGGCATTTTGCCTGGAAGCAGGGACCTTCAGGGGCTGTTGCAGGCCCTGGCAGGCCTGCTTTCTCGGGTTGCCTGAGGAGGGGCAGTGCCCAGGACAAATAGGCTGTGATGTGGAACGTCTTCTGAGAGAAGCATTGGAAAGCCCAGAACCTTCAGGAGGGTTTAGAGAGATTTGGCTTAAGGCATAGAATCCAATGTGGTAAAGGAAAAGCTCCAACGACAAAGGGGATTCAGAAATGGGTTGAGGTGGGGGGTTGGCGAGTGAAGCCAGCCATTGTGGTCTCCTTTGATGATAACGGTTGCCAGATAACGTATGGGGCGCCCAACGCAAGAGGGAAGAGATATGGGGACATATGTATATATATATAACTGATTCAGTTTGTTATAAAGCAGAAACTAACACACCATTGTAAAGCAATTATACTCCAATAAAGATGTAAAAAAAAATTTTTTTTTACATCTTTATTGGAGTATAATTGCTTTACAATGGTGTGTTAGTTTCTGCTTTATAACAAACTGAATCAGTTATATGTATATACATATAACTGATTCAGTTTGTTATAAAGCAGAAACTAACACACCATTGTAAAGCAATTATACTCCAATAAAGATGTAAAAAAAAATTTTTTTTAATAAATTAATTTGAATTACAGGTAAACTACGAACAATTTTTAGTACATGTATGTCTCAAATATTGCATTTCCATTTTTCTTTGCTAAATCTGGCAACCCTAGCTGCAGGTGGATTACAGGTGATTTTTATTTCCTCCTTTGACTCCTTCTCTTTCTCTGTTGGCTAAATTATCTCATGAACACGTATTACTTTGGCATCGGGGGGAAAAATGTCCTAATTCTACATTTTCTAATTTCTGAGCAAATGGTGGTTTTATTGCTGAATCAGGCTCAGGAAATGGACAGAGTAGAGATGGGGGGATACTAAGAAGCATGAGCTCCCTGCCAGCACCCCTATCTGGGTTCAAGGTCCCCAGACTTTGCAACACCTTCCAGTCATATGCCCTTACCTTCATGTACCCATTACTGTCACATCCAGTCTCCTTAAAATGCTATATTCTTTTCCTCCCTTCCCCACTATATCCATTAAGAGCCTCTGTACCCTGAGTCCTTAGACTTTATACATCTCTTCTGTCCATCAAGCCTTTCCTGGGAGAGAAGGCCCCCAGCACCACTATCTGCTCGCCTTACAAACTTAAGTGCTCTGGCATCTTTCCTGCCCAAGACACTTATCTCTTGGGACATCCATACCAAAGGGTTATATATAAAATCATATAGACACCAAAATTTGTAATCTTACTCTAATGTTCAGTCCTTGCTTATTTTTAGCCTATCTGAATTCTTAATGAGAACGTTTAAGTATATATATGCATATCAAAAGCATCTTAAAATATTTAAAATCTAGACCATTGTCTAAGCACTGATCCGAATCTCACTGTTTGGCACTAATTGTAAACAATCCAGTCTAGCCTTTGTCTTTCTAGTTAGACTTTAAACCAGCTTTTTAGCTTCTCTAATATCTCTGAGAGCCCCGCCACAGAGTGGGGCATGCACAATGGTAGTTTGTTTGTTTGCTTGTTTGTTTGTTTGTTTGTTTTTTGCGGTACATGGGCCTCTCACTGTTGTGGCCTCTCTCATTGCGGAGCACAGGCTCCGGACACACAGGCTCAGCGGCCATGGCTCACGGGCCCAGCCGCTCCGCGGCATGTGGGATCTTCCCAGACCAGGGCACGAACCCGTGTCCACTGCGCCACCAGGGAAGCTCCCCACAGTGGAAGTTTTATGACCTGTCTCAAGCCACTTGGCTCAGTCTTCTACTGGTTCCTCCCTGCCTAAGACCCTCCCCTCCAGTCCAGTCCCCCCACCATTAAAAACAGGCTCTGTTTTTTCACCCATCACTTAAGATTGGTATCCCCTGATGGATGAGTTAGATTCTTTAATTGGCACATCATTTGGAATCACACTTCTTTAGCTATTAGGTATATTCAGAATAAACCTCCACATCTCTCAAATTGGGAGGTAGCAAGTCATGACTCTCCCTGATTTCCTGATATCTACTAATTAACATGAATTTAGTATATTCGCAAATATTGTTGCCTATATAAACTTGGATATAAATAGTGTCATTTAAAGAAATTAAAATGTATTTTCCCTAAATACAAAAGCAATGCCAACTTAGAAACAAAAAGCAAACTTTAATTCTCTCATACTGTACTCATTTCATGTGTATCTCTGCAATATTTGTCTATTTGTATATATGTATATACCCATATACACACATATAAATATATGTTTTTCATCACAAAAGAAAGGCACATATAATTTTGTCTCACTTTCTTCATTAAGCAACATAGAATAAACATTTTCCTGTGACAAGTTCCTTATTGTTAAGCATTTAGGTTGTTTCCCATTTTCTCTGTTACAAATGATGCTGAAATAAAAGCCCTTGTTCATCCACCTTGTGCCTAACTATCTCTGCTATGTTTCTTTAGGGAAAGCATTCTTAGACAGGAGATAGTTGGTAATGCGTATTTGTAAGGCTTTAGGTATTTAGTTCAACCATCCTCCAGAGAGTCTGACTATTTACATTCTGCCCTGGAGAATCTTGTCCAGAGAAGGTAGAGGGTTGCATTCCTCTTCCTGCTTTTCACCCAAGTCCCTTACTGGGGGGCTTTTTCCAGGACCCCCAGATGCTTTAGTATTTCTAACCACTAAATTCCATTCCAGCCTTTCTCTTTGGTGCATTCATTCATCTATCCAGTGAATTGTTTTTGAGCATCTACTATGTGCCAGGCACTGCTCCAGGTGCTGGGGACATGGCAATGAACAGAACCAAGGGTCAACATCAATTCTGTCCTATCCCATAGAAAGTCGTACATCATTATTCCTTTAGGGAATTTTCACTGATTCTCAACCGGATATCCAGCTCTGTACTACGTGTGAGGGGCACAGAAGTGCAAGGTGGGCCTTTGCCCTCTGGGAACTTTCCATCTACTTGGAGGATATAAGCCAAAACCACAAACACAAAAAACAGAACAAGCAAACAACCAAAAAAAACCCAGCTAATCTTTGGGTAGAGGATGTAACTGAGTGCTGAATTGTTGGGGACAGGTGATCCCAATGCCGCAAGAGTTCAGGAAAGGAGCTGTAATTGTTAGTAACTTTCTAGATGCATCAGGGCCCTGGACATGCTTTAGTCCAGTCCCTTCTGGATGCACATGCTGAGAGCCTAAGAAGGAAAGGGAAAGA
>NW_006792448.1:3398002-3404636 GCF_000442215.2 Lipotes vexillifer
GTCAGGATGTGCACTCTTGCATGTGCCTGGGGCACACCTTCGTCTGAGACAGGAGTTCATAGGGGCCAAAGTCAATGGGGGGATAAAGATAATACAGGAAGCAGAGCATTGAAAATACCTCAGAAATTTAAAAGAAGGATAATCATTTGGGGACTGCCTACTCCACAGGGCTGCAATCCTTGACTGTAATTTCTTTCAGACCATGCTCCAGGTCTGCTCTGGGAAGGCCAGGTTTCTATAGCCTTTGTAATTGCCTATGGTCAGGCCTGAAAGGTCACACAGGAGTTTGGTTTTAGTATATGCAAGCAAAAAAAAAAAAAATTACAACAACGTTTACAACAAAGCTAATCTGGATGTTTCCATGGCTGTTCCACTCCACCTAGATGTGAAAGGAAGAGATGCAGTTATTACCTACTTGATACATGTAAAACTTTTTCTAAAGCTTCTTTCGTTTTTTTCTTAATTTTATTTTATTTATTTATCTATTTTTTGCGGTTCGCGGGCCTCTCACTGTTGTGGCCTCTCCCGTTGCGGAGCACAGGTTCCGGACGCACAGGCTCAGCAGCCACAGCTCACGGGCCCAGCCGCTCCGCGGCATGTGGGATCCTCCCGAACCAGGGCACGAACCTGTGTCCCCTGCATCGGCAGGCAGACTCTCAACCACTGCACCACCAGGGAAGCCCCTATTTATTTTTTGTACAGCAGGTTCTTATTAGTTACCTGTTAGTGTATATAGTGCTGCTCTCTACCATTGGTGTTCCTCTCTCCTCC
This sequence comes from Lipotes vexillifer, assembly GCF_000442215.2. NCBI lineage: Eukaryota > Metazoa > Chordata > Mammalia > Artiodactyla > Lipotidae > Lipotes > Lipotes vexillifer. The sequence continues at coordinate 3,398,774 of NW_006792448.1, forward strand.
TGGCATCTCCCTTCCCCATCATCTGGGTCTTCCCTTCTCCATCCTTTGAGCTGGCTCTCAGGTTTCCTACATCTTCCTATAGGTTTACTCCCTCATTTTGGCGGAGCACATCCTCTATCAGCTTTCAGAAAACAGGGCATGGGAAATAAAATCTTCAGACTTTGACTATGTGAGAATGTCTGCTCTTTCTTTCACATTTAATGTTTTACTTTTGAATATCCATGATTAATATTTTCCAGATAAGCCCCTATTTCTCCAAATATGTGTTTGAAAAAATACATATTCAACAAAATACTTCGGTTCCATTATCCAATTACTGAATGTTTCTATTTCATTTCACTTCTTCTTTTAGTTTACATGCTTTCCCCCCAAGCTTTTGTCCCTTTATATAAATTTATTTATTTATTTATTTTTGGCTGTGTTGGGTCTTTGTTACTGCACACAGGCTTTCTCTAGTTGCGGCAAGCGGGGGCTGCTCTTCACTGCGGTGCATGGGCTTCTCATTGTGGTGGCTGCTCTTGTTGCAGAACACGGGCTCTAGGTGCGTGGGTTTCAGTCGTTGTGGCATGCGGGCTCGGTACCTGTGGCTCGTGGGCTCTAGAGTTCAGGTTCAGTAGTTGTGGCGCACAGGCTTCGTTGCTCTGCGGCATGTGGGATCTTCCCGGACCGGGGCTCGAACCCATGTCCCCTGCATTGCTAGGTGGATTCTTAACCACTGCGCCACCAGGGAAGTCCCTCCCCCCAAGCTTTATTGAGATATATTTGGCTTACTATGTACATTTAAGGTGTACAATGTGATGATTTAATATACATATATATTGTGAAAATGATTACCACAGTAAGGTTAGTTAACACAGAGAATGTCTTGATTGGCTCTTTGGGCATCGGATTCTAACTTAGAAAAATTTCCCTGCAGAATTTTGAAGACTTTGCTTGGTTGGCCTCTTGCTTCCAGTGTAGCTATTGGGAAATCTCCTACCACCTGATTCTTAACTACTTTATACCTGAATTTTCTTCTCCTTGGAAATAGCAGGAGTCATTTTAATCCAGTGTTTGGAAATTTCCAACCATGTAACCCTATGTCAGTTCATCTGGGCACTCATGACCTTTCCAATCCAGAAAATGTCTCAGGTCTGGGAAATTTTTTGAATTATTTCTTTGATTTTTTTCTCTCCTTCTTTTCTCCTTTCTCTCTCTCCCTCTAGAGCTTCTATACTTGGTTGTCAGAACTCCTGAACTGGTTTAATTATCTTCTCTTTTCTGTCCAATTTTTCATCTCTTACTTTGCTTTGTGGGAGATTTCCTCAATTTTAACTTCTCCTATTTCCAATTTTCAAGAATTCATTGTGTATATTGTATGTGTATATACATAAAATATATTTAATCTAGTATGTCTATATATGTATTTCCACATAAATGTAGCTGTTATAGCTATATTAAATAAACAATGTGTTGGGGGTAGTGGGTGTTGGTTCTTGTTCTAAGTAGCAGAGTCTCCAAGCGACTTTATTTTCTATTTGTTTTGATCTCTAATGTTCATATTAGAGGATATTTTTTAGAGCTCTCATAATCCTTGGCTAATCTGTCTGTATATCTACCTATAATGATAGCTTATATATGCTCTGCTATGTGCCAGGCACTGCTCTAAGGATTTCACAAGTACCACCTCATTTCATCCTTACACCAGTCCTATGAGGTGGGGATATTGTTATTCCCGTTTTATGGAGAGTCGTTCATTTTGGGGGCCAGGGGACAAGGAATCTTATCAGAAGCTCTGGACTATCGGTGAACTCGTCAACAGTAAACTTCACCTTGGTATGTTTGAGCCTTTTCCTTGTGAAACTGCCCTATCAGGATCTTTAAGTCTTTCCTTTGGGGCTGGTCAGATTATCAGAGGAGGCTCTAACAAGCTCCTGTCTAAAGAGTGAAGGTCTGGTTGCCTGACTTCTGGGAGCTGAGGGGGAAACGGTGGCTGGGAACTCCAGCATCCCCTGTCCTCAGCAGTGCCTGCCTCTCCAGGGCCAGAGGCCCTTGGCATTGCCCTCTCCTATCTTTTTTCCAGAATGGGGAAGAGGCAGCTGCCTGGCTGTGTGGACATGGCAAAGGAATCTGGAGGTGTGACTCTTCATAAACAGACCTTCCACCAGTTCTCCTAATTTTAGCACCCATTTAGCCCCACTTCTACTTCCAGAAATACATGGTACTGCCAGGAACTTTTAGGAATTCTAGCTTACAAATTGAACTGCTTTTCCACATTCTGTACTGTTGGCTTAGGATTCAACTTTGCGTTTTCTTGGGTCTGCTAAGTAAATTAGTCCTTATCTAGCTGCTTTTCAGGTTTTAGATCTTGCTGCTGTCTCCTACTCTCCCATTTCCCCCATTCAAGTCAGTCTGTGCCTTAAAAAAATCTCTTTACTGGCATTTTAATGGGGTTTCAGTAGGGAATGAAATCAAGTGTGTGCATCTTTACACAAAGCTCCCTGCCTTTCAAATTCCCCCCTCCTTCTCCCATCTGTTCATTCTTCTACCTAGAAATCACGACAGTGAGAACAAAGAAAGGCCTAACCTTTTCATAAGCTGTAAAGCATTACATTTAGTGGGAGTATCAAAAAAGTAGTGAGGAGGGACAGGGAAAGACATGAATTATGTCCTTCACATTTTAGAAAACAGGGCTGAACAATGTCTTGGTTTATGAAAATACAGTCCTTCCTTAAGGATTACACCCCACTAGGACTTTATTTCAGAATTTCTAGGGAGAGATGTGATTTAAATTTTGATCCAAAGCGGGTATGAGTTAAAAAAAAAAAAAAAGTGTTGGGGGGGGCGGCAGCGGGGGTGGGGGAACTTCTCTGGCGGTCCAGTAGTTGAGACTCTGTGCTTCCACTGCAGGGGACACAGGTTCAATCCCTGGTGAGAGCTAAGATCCCGCATGTCAGACATGCAACAACAAAAAAAGAGTCAGGGGCAAGTGCCAGATCAAAGGGTTGGCCTAAGCACTGTGCAAATAAAAGATGTTGGCCAAACTGTGGCTCCCCAGGCTGGAGACCTTTCAGGATAGGTCACTGGACAACAAATGCTGGAGCGCTCACCTCTCCCAGTGCAGGCCTCGGCCAGGTATCTTGTAGGTTTGCTTGTCTTTATTTGCAGGCCTTCTGTAAATTGTCATTAATATATTTTTTTCCTTGATATAATGTGGATTAAAATCAGATCCATTAAAACAGTGGTTCTGAACCCTGTGCAGTAGAATCACCAGTGGAACTTTGAAAAAGACTCTCAGACCTCATATGCACCCTACTAAATCAAAACTAGCTGTGGGCCTGGGAACCACTGCTGGAGAGCAGCTCCATGGAGGGGCTCAGAGGGTCCATGAACTTCTGGAAATTATGGGCAACATGGAATCTGACTTTCTTTTTTTAAGAAAAGAGCCATAGTTTTGTCACATTCTCACAAGGAAACTTATTGCTACTCTGCATTATATACATATTATATTACATGGCATTATATAATTATTTGTTTGCTTTCTGCTTTACTCACCACGATAAAGGTAGAAACTTGTCTATTGTCAGTTTCCCAGAACAGAAATAATTCTCTTTCCAGTATAAATAAATATTGGTTAAGTGAATAAAAGAATGAATGAATGAAGGGCATTGGTAAGCTCCCCTGCTCCCCACTGGCTAAAATTACTCTCTAGAGCAAAAGGCCATGGAAGCGCTAGGCGGAAATGAACTCTTTACGCAGACTCCACAGGGACGGTGATGGACTGGATCCTGGGGATAGACATAGAGGTCAGTGACACCATTCTTGACTCTAAATCATTTGCAAAGTCTACCTACACCCTCCATCAGGATGCTTCAATGGCGGGGGGCGCGGGGGGAGTATTTTTGCACAAAGAGGAGTTCTGACCACTATTATGGTATCATTCCCCAACTTTATTTTTAGCTCTCTGGTCTTATCAAATAACAGAAGGGACCCTCTGTCTCTTAAAGAACAAACAAACAACTCTTCCACAGCCTCTGGCTCCACGGCCACTGAGCAAACGTCCATCACTGCGAGGTTTTATCTCCTAAGAGCGCTTACCTGGGACTTGGTCCCGTGACATGGGGGAGCTGTCTTGCACCCTCAGCCCCAGCATGCTTTTCTCCCACCTCCAGATTTGCAGGAACACTGTCTGGCAAACACTGGAAAGGGGGTGAAAGAAGTAGTGGGAAGGAGTCAAAAGAATTAATAAGAGGAAACCTGTTTGGTTAAGAGTTTCTGTAATAGGAATTTGACTACCTAAGAATATCATTCTGCGAGGCCCAGGCTTCTGTTGGAGACATGAGAATGCCTCAGACTGGGCAGAAAGGACATAAACCAGTACGCTTCCTCTTCCTTTTTTCTTAGCTTCCTCCTGATGATATCACAGCTAATATCTTACTGGTTTTAACCAGCTCTCAGTGACACCCATACCTCTAAGGGACCTCCGAGATGACAAGGATAGTTTCAGCCCTGGTGGTCTGGATGGGGAAGGCTATGCAACTTGGGATGGAGCCACTCCTGGTGGAATTGAGGCAGAGCAGAAGGAATTGGGGGAGGAGACGGCAAGGGTTTTCTAAAACAAGCCAGCATGTGGCACATTCAGGAGTGTTGATGGTGACTGGTTAGCAGTCGTCGTGCAATGGTAAGGTGCCTCTACCAGCTGACGCTTAAAAAGTGACCTACACGCAGGGGTTGCTCCTTTGCCCTCCTCTCCCTCCCTCCACCCCCACCCTTTTGTGACATTTCCTCTTAAATGTCATCCTTTTCGGGAGGCAGAATTCTAAGCTGGCCCTCAAGATTCCTGCCCCCTGGTATGTACGCCCTGAATAATCTCCTCCCGTTGAGTATGTGTTGTGAGGGATGGCATTTCCTAAGTGTAGTGAAGTCTGCTAATCAGTCGACTTTAAGTTAATCAAAAAAGAGATTATCAGAATGTATATGTATATATATGTGTGTATGTATAACTGAGTCACTTTGCTGTACAGTAGAAATTAACACAACATTATACATCAAGTATACTCCAATAAAATAAAATGTTTGAAAAAGAGATTATCCTGGGTGGGCCTGACCTGATCAGGTAAGCCCTCTAAAAGAGGGTATTGAAGTCAGAGAGATTCAAAGCAGCAGAGATGCTCTTCTGTTGGCTTTGAAGAAGCAGCTGCTGTGTTTGGAGAGGACCACAGAGCAGAATGGCAGGTGGCCTCTAGGCTGTCTAGGGCCTTAGTCCAACGACCACAAGGAACTGAGTCCCGCCAACAACCGGTGAGCTTGGAAGAGAACTCCAGTTTCTGGCTGAGATCACAGCCCCAGCAGCAACTTGAACCTGGTGACACCTTGAGGAGAGGACCTGGGCTAAACCACATCCAGACCCCTGACCAATGGAAACTGTGAGGTAATAAACTTGTATGGTGGTAAGCTGCTGGATGTGTGATCACTTGTCATTCAGTGATAGAAAACTAATACATCCTAGAAGCTCATTTTTATTTAATTTAACTGGTATTATGATCATAAGTGTGGGCATGGTGGGGAAGAGAGAGGTTATATATATCAGACTCAAGCTAATCTGCTGGTATTTGAATCCTAGAACCACTCATGAGCTGGGTGAACATGGGCAAGTTACTTAACCTCTCTGTGCCTCAGTTTCCCCAGCAGGGATGATGATAATGACAGTACCTCAGAGTCCGCCTGCCAATGCAGGCAACACGGGTTCGAGCCCTGGTCCGGGAAGATCCCACGTGCCGCGGAGCGCCTGGGCACGTGAGCCATGGCCACTGAGCTTGCGCGTCCGGAGCCTGTGCTCCTCAATGGGAGAGGCCACAACAGTGAGAGGCCTGTGTACCGCAAA
>NW_006792448.1:3404904-3406386 GCF_000442215.2 Lipotes vexillifer
CCCGCGTCTCCTGCATCGGCAGGCGGACTCTCAACCACTGCGCCACCAGGGAAGCCCGGGAGAGAAGTTTTTAAACCATGATAATATAGAACAGTTGAGGAATTCAACTGGATAATCAATCCTCAAAGTAAATGCAAACAGTGAATTCTCAGTTGTTCGAGTTGGAATCGGTGTCCATGTCCTTAGTGGTTTTATTCTATTCCAGCCCTGGGACTGATGAATTTCTGACTCATTAACGCCACACCACAGGGCAGGCTGAGTGACTGAAGTCTGCCCCAAATGAGGGAATTTCACTGTTTAGTAACAAACTCATTAGAAAGAAAGAGTTATGTTGTCGATTTTGTAAGGAAAACAGGAACTAAAGCACTTGGCTAAGAGAAATTTTAAAAGTTGTGAAACCTATGTGCTGACCCCATCTCTGTCCCTCATCAATGGACACGTGACTCAGCCTTTCTGGGTATTAGCTTCCTCTTCTGTAAAGTGAAAGGGTTCCTTTCCAGAGAGATGGCAAAACACATTTGCATCAACACTCTCTCTGAAACTCAGAAGGAACAAAGGTCAAAACAAAGAAAAAACTTCAACCATGATAATTACTAGGTTATGAGCACAATCTCACAACACTGCTTCAAAAAATATTCATTCATTCATTTATTCTTCATCTATTCAACACATATTTATGAGTGCCTCTGAGGTGCCAGCACTTTCCAGATGCGGGGAGCTCTAGCAGCCAGATATAAAGAAAACTGAGCCCAGAGAAAGGAGAGCACCAAGGTCTGACACCTTTTGCCTCTAATTTGAAACATGTACAGATTAAGAAATATAAATAAGAGTGTTCACAGGGGCTATGTAATAAAGAATTTAATCTTGCCCAAGGAGAGGTCTAGTCTTTGCCCTCAGCTTCTGGGAGGTAATCTCTAAAGCTGTTGGAATGTCATGCCCGATAGGAATGTTTTTGTTTGTCTGGGGGCCTTGGGTCACTTCAGATAGTCTAACAATGTGATTGAAGGTGGGGGATTTGGGTCACGCGGTATCGACTTAACCTCCAGAGGGGCTGGAGTCTGAGATTCGTCACACAGGAGTCAACCGTGCCCATGTGACAGGCCCCTAAGAAACCTCTGGACACTGAGGCTTGAGTGTGCTGCGCTGATGGGCAGTACTCTGTGTGTATGTCATACATGATGACTAGAAAGAGCAGCCCTGTCCCCAACACCACTGGAAGAGGACAGCTAGAGGATCCGTACTTGGAACTCTGCTGGACCGCTGCCTCATGCACCTCGTCCCTTGCCTTACCGTAATCTGTAATCTTTTGTGGTAAAAAAACATAATCCTAGGGCTTCCCTGGTGGTGCAGTGGTTGAGAGTCTGCCTGCCGATGCAGGGGACACGGGTTCGTGCCCGGTCCGGGAAGATCCCACATGCCACGGAGCGGCTGGGCCCGTGAGCCATGGCCGCTGAGCCTGCGCGTCCGGAGCCTGTGCTCCGC
>NW_006792448.1:3407792-3422898 GCF_000442215.2 Lipotes vexillifer
AAAAAAAAAAAAAAAAAAAAAACCCAAGAAACCATAATCCTAAGTATAACAGCTCTCAGTGAGTTCTGCAAGTCCTTCTAATGAATTATTGAACCTAAGTGTGGTCTTGGGGACTCCCAAACTTGCAGTTGATGTTCTGATTATTGAAGTGAGGGTGGTATCGTGGACTACTGCTCCATAATGTTAGACGGTTCCCTACCATGGATACAGAATAAGGGGCAATGAGCAGGACCCAGAAGGAGATGGGAATCTGTTGCTCAGGGGCCGATTTTCATGACAAAGAAAGACCAGGTAGGTGGGGCTGAAGAGCCCCCAAGGCTGTGGTCCTGCAGTCTCATTCAATTTCTTTCTTTTTTTAAAAAATAATCCTTTAAAAAAATTATTTTTAATAGATTTATTTTATTATTTATCTTTGGCTGCGTTGGGTCTTCATTGCTGCGCGTGGGCTTTCTCTAGTTGCGGCGAGTGGGGGCTGCTCTTCATTGCCGTGCGCGGGCTTCTCATTGCAGTGGCTTCTCTTGTTGCGGAGCACGGGCTCTAGGCACGCGGGCTTCAGTAGTTGTGGCTCGCAGGCTCTAGAGAGCAGGCTCAGTAGTTGTGGCGCACGGGCTTAATTGCTCTGTGGCATGTGGGATCTTCCTGGACCAGGGCTCGAACCCGTGTCCCCTAGCGTGGCAGGTGGATTCTTAACCACTGCGCCACCAGGGAAGCCCTCGTTCAATCTCTTAACTGAGAACACCCTTTCAGGATGACCAGCTGGTCCCAAAGGGAGGGAACAGCCCAAACCAAAAGAGAGCTTCTCTTTCATGCAATGAACTGCTTGCCAACAAGAGGAGACAGAGACAGTCTATTTAGGCTCCTTTCTACTGCTCTCACTCCGCACCGTCCCTGCAGGTAGAGGTCCCCCTCAGAGGCTCCATCAGACTCACCTTCCCACTCAGATTCTAAGTACTCTTAAAGCATCACTTAGGAAAAAAGGGGAGAACATTAAGGGTAATCCATAAACAGGATTCTCGGGCAAATAATAAGCTGGAATAGAATGTTCCACCTGAAGATGAAAAATATGCCTGCCTGCTCCCCTCCCCCACCTCCCATGCATTGATACTACAAAGAGAAAAGAGGAAGACATTAGAAGGAATATACCAAGTACAAATTAGATAAAGAGTAAGAAAAGAATTACTCCAGTAAACAACACATTTTTAAATAAAACTTCTCTGTAGTATTAAAACCAAAAAGTTTTATAATCTTATAAACATGCTTTATAAACTTTATGAAACATGTTCAAAAAGAGATAATACTACAGGATGATAATAATAAAAGCTAACATCTATGGAATGTTTGTTATGTGCCAGACACTGTGCTTAGTGTTCTACATGTATTAGTCATTTAAAACTCACATCAGTACTAACATCATCCCTGGATTACATACAAGCACATAAACGACTGTCCCAAGATCACTGGGTAGCGGCGGAAACGGGGCTTCAACCCAGAGAGTTTACTCTTCGCCTCTATGCTACACCGCCTGAAATGTTTGAAAATCTTTTGTCGGATAGAATACAGTGAAAATCTAAATAAATTCCAAGAGGAAGAAGGTCTACTGGCTACATCGTCAGACTGCAATGAAATAGGATAAGTAGTAATTCTTAGAGAATAATTTCTCACTACTCTGTGCTAATAAATTTTAAAATCTGACTGAAATGGACAATTTTCTAAGGAAATATAAGTTATTCAAAATGAATTAATAAAAAAAAAGGTAAATTCAACTGGACCACAGCAAGGACAAAAACAAGGGGATGCACTGAGAAAGAAAGTTGTCAAAATGCTAGGCTGGAGAGTTTTATGGGTGAACACATCAAGGAACAGGTTAATTTTTTTTTTTTTTTTTTTGCGGTTCAAAATGAATTAATAAAAAAAAAGGTAAATTCAACTGGACCACAGCAAGGACAAAAACAAGGGGATGCACTGAGAAAGAAAGTTGTCAAAATGCTAGGCTGGAGAGTTTTATGGGTGAACACATCAAGGAACAGGTTAATTTTTTTTTTTTTTTTTGCGGTACGCGGGCCTCTCACCGCTGTGGCCTCTCCCGTTGCGGAGCACAGGCTCCGGACGCGCAGGCTCAGCGGCCATGGCTCACGGGCCCAGCTGCTCCGCGGCATGTGGGATCTTCCCGGACCGGGGCGCGAACCTGTGTCCCCTGCATCGGTAGGTGGACTCTCAACCACTGTGCCACCGGGGAAGCCCGAGGAACAGCTTCACTGTGACACTATTCAAAGATTCCAGGGCACCCCCAAATAAGGAAAACTTCCTGCTTCCCTTCCCGCCCCCCACAAATCCAGCATTACAGTGATGTTAAAAGCTGATAAATGTGGCAGGTGCCTGGGCTCACCTGTGCACACATACAACCTATGTATCAAATGAGATGCTTTGTGCTGCAAGTAATAGAATCCTTGAGTAAAAGTGGCTTAAATACCAGGACAATTATTATCAAACTATCAGAAGTCTAGGGGTACCTATTTTCGTTATTGGGTCAGACATTCAATGAGGCCCTCAGGGACCACAGCCCCAGAGGTGGTGGTGTCAGAGGTGGAGGTTGACAGGTAATAGTGAATCAATGATCCAGAGCCAACATTGGAAGTTCACCTGTGTGGCCCGCACTGCACTGTGTACTGTGCCCACCCTGGGTGTTGACATGCTGATGCCCTGTTCAAAATTACTGGGGGTCTGTGTTGTAGCTGTTTTTCACTATTTTGAATATCCCCTCTGAATATATCAAGGATTTTTGGAAATTAGGTATCCTCTAAATATGGTATTTCAAGTCAACGGGGAAAAATATGGCTTATACAGATATCTACTTCATTATTTAGAAGAAAATAAAGCTGGTTCCCTGCCTCACCTCTCCTAGTATTCATTACCAATAATTCAGAGATTGAAACATTAAAGAGAAAGAGAGAACGTAAGATTACTAGAAGAAAGTAGGAATGAAATATTTTTATAATCTTGGAATGAGAAAGGCTTTTCTAATCATGATATGAAAACCACAAGCAATAAAGGAAACATTTGATAAATATGACCACTTTGAAAACTTGAATATTTTGTATGGGAAATAAAGGACATTCTAATAAAGTCAAAAGTCAAAAAAATCGAAACAAAAAACTGCAAAAACTTAGTTACAACACTTCTGACAGATAAGGGGCTAATTTCCTTTACATAAAAATCCTTGAGGGCTTCCCTGGTGGCGCAGTGGTTGAGAGTCTGCCTGCCGATGCAGGGGACACAGGTTTGTGCCCCTGTCCAGGAAGATCCCACATGCCGTGGAGCGGCTGGGCCCGTGAGCCATGGCTGCTGAGCCTGTGCGTCCGGAGCCTGTGCTCCGCAACGGGAGAGGCCACAACAGTGAGAAGCCTGCATACCGCAAACAAAAAAAAAAAATCCATGAGAGCTCTTGCAAATCAAGACCCAATAATTAAGAAAAAGTATACAACATCACGAATACATAGACAAATACAGATAAAACAAGAATGGGATTTCTTTGTTTGCCCAGTGTTGGCTGGGGTATGGGAAAATGGGTACACTCATATGTTGGCCAATATAACTTTTAGGAGAATTTGTCAAGTCTAGTAAAACTTAAAATATTTATACCTATTGGCAAAATCATTCCTGGCGTCATCATTTGTAGCTTCACAAAACTGAAAACAACTCAAACATCTATTTATATGGGATCAATCAAACAAATTAGAGTATATATATTAATTCAACAAAATGTTGATTGCCTGCCATCGGATGAAGCTTGCATTCTTGTGGAAAGAACTGCACAGCAAATAAGTAAACAGATAACCATACATGGTTTGGGATAAATGTTTTAAAGGAAATAAACATGCAAGAGTTGGCAAAATATGATCCATGGACCAAATTCAGCCTGCCCCTTTTTTACATGGTTTGTGAGTTAAGAATGATTCTTACACTTTAAATGGTTGGAGAAAAACATCAAAAGATGAATACTATTTCATGACGTGAAAATTATATGAAATTCACATTTCAATGTCTGTAAATAAAGTCTTATTGGGACACTGCCATACTTAACTTGTTTGAACGTCATCTATGGCTGCTTTTTAACTGCAATGGCAAAGTTGAGTCACTTCTGTAGAGATTGTCTGTCCCATAAAGCCTAGAATATTTACTATCTGGTACTTTGCTGGAAAAACTTGCTAACCCCTGTTTTAGAAGAAAGTAATGGAGGACCCAATAGAAATGAAAACATACGCTCACACAAAAACTTGTACATGAATGTTCACAGCAGCATTATTCATAAGAGCCCCAAAGTGGAAACAACTTAAAAGGCCATCAACTAATGAATGGATAAATAAAATGTGGTAGTTGCCTACCCAGGATCCATCTGATTTTCTTTAAGGACTTAACCCTGATCAGCACTGTATCTGTCCCCAAAATACATTCCCAGCTCCCTCACAGTTAAGAGATAAACATGTGACTGTTTCTAGCTATGACACCTAAGCGGCAGTGTGTTGGGGATTTCTGGGAAGGTTTTTATTCCTGCTCATCTAGATGACAGCCTTTCTTCCTTGTGGCTTCCTTTTTCTTCCTTCCTTCCTTCTTTCTTTCTTTTTTTTTTTTCTTTAGTGTTAGATGCCTTTCATTCAACTTGAGAGCCCAAGCCAGTTACAACTTTTATAGGAAAAAACCTAGAAAAGTTCAAGAGTCACCCCAGGACCTAGGGGCCATAGCAAAGCTCTCACTCCACTGTGGCTCCCCCAGGAAACCTGGTTGGGAACTGCAGGGCCAAGGTCAAAGGCCAGGGGGAGAGGGGCTGCAGGGCCAGGGAAGGGGAGAGGGAGAGAACAGGCGCCAGTTCACCTCTCTGAAGGCACCTGAAGAGGTTCGAGGTAGAGTCCACGTGGAAAGCCAGAGGACAGAAGTTACAGGTTCAGCTCAACACCCACGTGTCCCCAACACTGTCCCTCAAGCAAAACAGGGGGCGTCCAGAGATAGCAAGCACCCTTGTCCTGTGTGCACACTGAGCCACTGGGAAATCCAAGCCCCGCCCGGGAGGATGTTGGATGAGATGGCCTCTAAAATCTCTTCTATTCTTCAGAGCCTTGGAATTCTTCCTCAGGACAGAAGAGAAGGCTGGGACCTGGGAAAGCGGGAGAGGCGTCTAGAGAGAGGCCTTAGTGGGTCGGTCACTCGGAGGCCACCATGGGGACATCCTGACCTAAGTCACCCCATCTGCCCCCTGCTTGTCACTGCCCTTGCACTTTACACCCATCACCTCACACAAGTCCTCACAGGAACCCAGGGAGGACAAGGGTCTGGCCAGAGAACAGGATGGAGAGTAGACAGCTAAGAAGCGAACAGCAAAGCAGAGGTAGAAATCCTGGCTGGGAGAGCAAACAGGAGCGCTCACGGTGGCAGACCCTGAGCTACGCTCTTTAAACACGTGTTATCCTGTTTTACCCTAATAGTCCCACCATGAGGTGTCGCTGCTGGCATCCAGGGGCCCGTGGGAGAACATGCTCTCCCTTGTTCTGGACAAGGAGACTGAGGACAGCGGGACCCGCAGCCGCTACCAAGAGTAGAGCTCTTGGTCCAGCAGCGCGCCGAAGTCATTTCCCACCATCTTCCAGCCGCGGCTACAGCAAGCAGCCTGGCTTACTTTTTCTTTATTCTGCCTGGACAGAGAACAAGAGGCAAGAGATTGAACAGCCACTGTGCACCGTGGCTAACCATGAAGATGAAAGCTACAAGCTAAGGATGGGAGAGCAGAAAGAAGTCACTTGGGAGACTGGGAACATTGTAGGGCCACTGCATCAGTCCTGGACTGTTTTACCTCTGCACTTGAGTTATAAGGAAAACAATCCTTATTTCTTATGCCACTGTAGTGAGGTTACTCTTATGTGAGGCTAAATGTCATTCCTAGCTGATACAGCGGGTTAGCAAACCAGGGAAAGAAAAGGAAAGTCAGATAGCTAAGATGAGAACCAGAAAAGTATTGCATCTCAGAGGCCAAAGGTTTGCACCAAAGAGGGTCATTTGCTGACAGTTGTAGGATGAGCCAGAAGGCGGAAAGGGTGGTCTAAGGACAGCTTCAGCAAAGCCCTGAATGAGATGGTGAGGGGGACAGGGCAGCTCTGTGGAGTGGAGAAGAGGTCCATGGAGTTGAGGAGGCGGAAGTCAACACATTCGTCAGGTCGTTGGCATGAATGCTGAAAGTTACTAGGGTGATGGCAGTGTGGAGGGAAAGAACGAGGATGAAGTGTCAAAGAGATATCTAGGAGCTGAGAAATGGATGCGACGGAGGAGGATGAGTGTTGCGTTTACAGAGAGTAATAGCCAGCCCCCAGAGAGGGTCTTACCAGACGGTCTTGTCCTGGTGGTGACACAGTTTGTTTCCATTTACCCATAGTTGGCCAGGGGCTCAGGAACAAACACCACTCTCATGATTAATAAAGTTGAACCTAGAAAGCCATGTGCCTATTGACTTAGTGGGAAATATGCCTTTTCTTGGATCGGCACACTCAGAATTACATCTGTTCTTCTTGGTCCCCTTTACCTCGTATCCAGGTAACTGGGAAACCAAGTCCATAGTCAGAAGATTGTTTGATGAGACCAGCACCAGAATGAGCGCTCCTGCTTAGATTGGTGTGCTTTTTCCAGAGTGGGGTGCAGACGAATCCCCTTCCGCCTCCCTTTGTCTGGCTGTGTGCACATCTCTCAACTCTGGTCCCTAAGTCTTTGTTCATACAGAGCCCCTTAGGGCTGCCTAGGCTAAGGCCCTCCTCACGCTGTGATCTGAGCATAAGGCTATCCACTGGTCACCTGGGCAGGTCTGATGTAGGTGTGTCCCTTGTCATCTCAGTAATTATTTAGCTATAAATATATTACATTATTTATTTTATGTAATTTATATACAATTATATATTTTGTATATTTATATAATCATAAATACATAAAATGTATAATTGTTATATATTTTATGTATTTATATAATCACACATAAAATGTATAACAATTATATATTTTGTGTATTTATAGAATCATAAAAACATAAAATATAGAATTATATATTATAATATATTCTATAATTATATGAATACAAATAGCGATAGCCTGGTGGAGAGACTTCTGTAGTTGGTTATTCTCATCTATCATGCATTGATTAGTACCATTTTCACTTTCAGGGAATGAATGCTATCCAGGCTCATCCACAAAATCAGGGGGTGTATTACTGATATCCCTATGAACCAAAGACAAGCAAACATAGATAATCATCACTTTAGCTCTTTCCAAGTTGATATCATAAATTCATATTCTTCACAGAACAACACAACTTCTAATGGTGGCCACACTTCTCCATAAACTTCCAAGAACAAGAGGGAGCCCTTGGGCTGAGTACCAGCCTACCTATGCTTGTGCCTGCTCCTTTCTGCACAGTGGGCATGTCTTCCCCACAGAGCAGGCAAGCATTTGGCTGCTGGCCGATGCACGTACATCTTGGCCTAGAAAATATGGCTACTAATCCCATGGGATAACACTTGTTCTGGGTGTTTTCAAGGAAAGTAGGGAAATATTTGGAAAAGGTGAGCAAGGTCACAAGCAATATCTTCTTGTCCCTAGGCACGACTCTGTGCCTTTGGTCTGTGTTGGCCAGGCCTCTGCTTTGCAGCCCTGCCCTGATCTGAGTGTCTCCCTTTCACACAAATGGCAGCAAGCTGCCTGCCATGGAGGAGGGCAGTCCTGGAGCAGTGGAAGGTCCCAGAGAAACGCAGTCTGCAGATAAGGCTTGAGGTACCATGGCAGCAGCCATCCGATTCCTGAAAGGACCAATAAAAAGTCAAGTTTCACCCTGATGAAAGAAGACCTTAGATACTCTGGAGGTAGAATGGCTTATTTGGGGAGGAAATGTGGAGCTTACCTCAAACAGAAGTTGTGTGACACTGTCAGGGAGAATGTGGAAGGAATTCTTTTACTGGGCAAAACATCAGACCGTAAGACTTTTGAGGTCCCTTCCAACACTGAGGTGCTAGATTCTGTGGCTTGATACTATGGCAGTTTATCGCACTTGTATGTGGCAAGTATCCAACACTTGTATGTGTGTGTGTGTTTGTACATCCTGACCATTCACTGTTAAAAATCCTCCCAATTGTAATCTTGAAAGGAATAGAAAGAAAAGTTTTGGTTGAATGTAAATGAACACAGAATATTATGGTTTTAGAGGTAGATCTTTAAGCACTAGGTATATTTGGCATTGAAAATAGAGCTGCCTTGTTACATATGTGCTAACATGGAACAACAGTCAAGAAATATCAAGTGAAAACAAAGAAAGCAAGGGGCAAGAGTGTAAGCAGCATACCTCCATCCATTTTTAAAATTTTACAAATATAATGTATAAAAATACATACATAATATAAAATATATATTATCTATATATAATATAAAATTATATATATACTTGTGTATTCATGGAATAGCTCTGTAAAGATACCCAAAAATCTGATAACAGCAGTTGTGTCTGGGGAAAACTGAGAGGCTGACTGTGTGAAAGAGAATTACTTTCCACTGGATTTGGGCGGGGTGGGCAGGATTTTTTTTACTTCTGTGCAATATGCTTGTATTACCTATCAAAATAATAATAACAACAAAAATAAACTTTAACTGCTCTACTGAGAAACCCCAGTTAGTGGCAGGTGCAGGGAGCTCTGTAAAGGGCAGCCTTTGGGGGTCCCAGGGAGGTGAATGGCCCTTATTTAAATACAGTTCATCCCTGCCTAAGTTTAGAAATCATCTGTGGTGAATTCCGGGTGAGATCAGATCAGTCTGAATTTAAGCCGCCCTCAAATGGATCATAAAAATGTAAAGGGTTTCATGAGTGCTGATAAGTAAACAAGTGGTGTCACCGTGGGTTGTGAGCATTTTCCTCGAATTCTTGTACTTCTGGATGAGCAGTCGTGGCACCCAGGTGGGGTCCTCATTCTGCCAGCAGCCAATGATGTGACCTTGGGCAAGACCCTCTGTTCCTCTCGGCCTCCTGGAGAAGTAACGAGCTCACAAGTTCATTACCTAATTCACTCTGTCTGAACTAGGGTGTGTGTGGAAAAACCACTGCAAGAGCAATAAGAACCGAAGGTTGGTCTTGGGAAATCAGAGAGCATATCAAGGAAACCACAGGGGAGCTGGGCTAAGCCTCGAGAGAAAAACCATATCCTGTTTTCTGTGAGTCTCACCGGCCTCTTTTTCAGGTCCAGTGAATCACCAGATCTCTGTCCATCTCCTTCCTCCAGGCACAGCTCACTGCACAGATGGCGCTTGGAGCCTCGCAAGCCTCGAGAGGCGGTAAATCTCTTCTCCAGAGCTAATCCTAGTAAGCATATGCTTAATTAGGCAGGGATGTACTGGACTTCCGCGATACAGATGATTAAAATCAGTTCAGGAGGTGACTCGTTTTCATCTTGAAATTTAAAAAATTTAAAAAGAAGATACCCATATGAGTAAGGTGGGACTAAATTAAGGAGGCCAATTTTGTTAACCTTTGAATTTTTATTGGATCCAGTCGTCCCTTGGTATCCGCCGGGGACTGGCTCCCCCGCAGACAGCAAAATCCGCGGCTGTTCAAAAGCCCCTTATGTACAAGGCGTCGGACAGTCAGCCTTCCGTATCTGCGGGTTCTGCATCGGTGGATTCAACATACCACGGATGTGGAACATGAAGATACCGAGAGCTGACTGTACCTAACTTTAGAGAAATTAATTTTAGCTAAAATACCAGCCTAGATTTTCTTCTGCTTAATTCTCTTCAGTTCTGTTAGATTTCTCTTCCCGTTTAAAATAAAAACATATCTCTAAAAAATGTTAATTGTATCTGTTTATTTCAAAGGCAATGTATGATTTTATAGAATAAAATAGGAAAATACCGAAATATATAATAGAAAAACTAAAACTCAAGAAAGAAAAAAATAGGTGCCATGTTAGCTGGGTGGTCTATCACTCAAGTTACACTTATCCGTGTTAAGAAGTTGTAGTTTCATTGTGCTTTGAAAGTGCTCTGATAGCCCTTGTGAGTGCCTGACCCCTGAATGGTGGGAGCCCTTAAGACTTGCCAGTGAACAATATTCCTGTGTCCTCTGGTTAAACACGTATTTTCAGTTGACAAAATCAGACTTTTCAGAAGCCAATTCCCCATTAGGCAGCAGCTGCTCAGGGATTGGAGTCATCTGCTACCTGAACCTGGTACTGCTGAAGGGCACGTGCCCCCACCTGGCCTCTTGGGATGATGTGCTAGCATCCTTTGCTGGGGTGTTTAAGTTTGTTTCTGCGGTCCCCTGACCCTGCCAGCACTGCTGCATCCCCTGCCAAGTGAATGGCTTCATGTGGATCCTTTGCTTGCTGCAAGCTGGCAGTGGAGAACCAGGAGAACACGATTTGTCTAACTGCGCATCTCCTGCTCATGCTGCCTCAGCCTCTCTCTGCGCTTGAAGTAGCCGCAAGTAGGGTTTTTCTATGTCGCATCAGGGCAAGTGAACTGCTAGCCCCAATGTCCTTGGGCTCCCCCAAATTTATTTGGATGTTTTTAAGTGTCTACCTGGCATAAGTGGAGAGGAAAAAAGTCAGTCTTTCTCCTGTGTCCTTCCCTCTTGAGCAGGAAAGGACTGTTTTTTCACTCCTTGCTGTCTTGATATTATATCCTCCTTGTCCTGAAGCCTTCCCATCTCAGAGTTTAGTCATCATGGGCAGAAATGGAAGTTTCTTCCACAGGGGAAGAAATTGTGTGCTCTGAGCCCTCCTGGGTTAGTCCCTAGTCTGGTTAAATAGGAGCTACAGGAATTTAGAAATCCTGTTTCTTCTGACAAAGTCTGTCTCTCAAGACTTTTTCCATGCTATACAAACCTATTTTGGATATCAAAAGCAAATTATTAATTCTTCCTTCTTCTTATAGTAAGAACTCTATCTGCCCCTCCCAGCTCCTCTCCTTCCCCTTAACCCAACACAGATGGGTTTCATAGGCTGGTGAAAGGCAGATGCACAGAACCATTAAGCACAACAACAACAAACAAACAAAAACCACCACAGACCTGACATAATCAGATACTTAGAAATATTACTCCAGTTACTAAATTTTTAATGTGCAATTTTTTTGGTGACTAGAAAGGCTGAGCATTTTAAAAAACGTATCTCATGTTTATATAAATTTAAAATATTTTCTTATTGCTTTAGAATATCTCTGTATATAATATTAAGTGTATTAATTCTTTGCTTTATTTAATGTACAGTGTTTCTACAAAATGTATTTTGGTCTTATGTTTTATGTTGACAGATATATCATTCTTGCATTTATATTTCTTTCATAATTTTACGCTTAGAAAATCTGTCCCAAGACCATTTAAAATATTCACTTATATTTCATTCACTTTTTTTTTTTTTTTGCGGTACGCGGGCCTCTCACTGTTGTGGTCTCTCCCGCTCTCATTCACATTTTTAATCACTAAAATTTGTATGATTTTACTTTTTCACTTTAATATATTGAGAATTTATTTTAGGATATAGTGTAAGGTGAAGATCTAACTTGACTACCTCTGAATTGCCAATGTTTCCAGAATCATTTGATGAATATTCTAGAAACATAAATATTTATGTTGCTGTATTTGGTACAGATGCATTAGTTTATGCTTTTCATCACTTAACTTCTTTTAAATGGCAAGCATATACATCCTCTTATATCCAAATGAGTGGTTCCCCTTCTGAGTAATCGCTTTAGAAGATTTCATAACTATTTTAAGGATGCTTTCATTGCTGGAAAGTTTTTGCTGATTTCCTTTGGAAATTGTTTTGGAAGTAGCTTTTGAGCCACACAGAAAATCAGTTTTATAACTTAATAGTATTTTTTTAAACCTAAAATTGCATACTTGATTTGCCAGGTAATGTGGTACCAAATAACTCCTTCCTGTTCCAAAGAGAAAACACACCTTTGAAGCACATTGAAGATGGGGAAAAGGATGGACCTCAGCTCTTCTATGTTTGTTTTAAAATTAGTCTTATGACTTTATAGTTGCATTTGATTAGCTGTGTGTATGTACAGAAATAGGGTTCAATCTTCCTGGTGTGCATAGTAGGCTGTGACTATAAATTAAAGTCCAATCTGACAAGAAGAAGCAGAAGAAAGAGTCATGTGCACTTGGGAGGAAGTTGGCCTTCTAAAGATACTGACCTCTAAACAGTAAGTCGTCCTCATCTCTCCCTCTGGGAAGAGACTCACTGGACCCTGATCCTCCTAGATTTGAATTCACCAATGGGGATAGCGAGGGATTCTTGGAACAGCATGAGCTCTGTATGTCAGTAGTAAAACCCATAGTTCTATTTAATTTTTTCTAGGGCCCTACACATGTCTAACAAAACTCTGACTGAAGAAAAGAAATGTCAAAATTGATATTCCTCTGGATTTTATACGTTTCCCAATTTTCTACTTGCTACAGCTACTGCCAACAAAACACACTGAAAGAATGCCCCATGAGGAGAGGTCTCATAATGCACCACAGGATAGGATTGCAAATTTCAGTGATTACAAACAATTAAAGTGGGCAGCCAACATGTAATTTTCTGTTTAGGCATGGACAGAGAATGAGAAACTACTTACTGGGTTGGACTAGATAGAGACAGAGCTGTTTCCCTTTGTGTAAAAATCATACTTGATCAAGTCGAGATTAAAGCTAATGCGCCCTCTCGCATTAGCTTTTAAAATTGAAGGATGTGGAAATTAGTGAAATTAAATTCACAGCTGCATTAGTTGCAAGTAACAAAAAATTCTATTTGATCTTGCATAAGCAGAAAAGAGGAATGTTTTGGTTGTGGAAAAATAGGAAGAGTTGAACATCCAAACAATGGGAGAGGCAGGGATGCAGTGGAGCCTCCAGGAACAATTGGAATCATGGCCCCAAAATGACTAGAACCACCTCCCTCTGCTCTGCATTTGGCTTCTTTCCACCAACTGACTTCACTCTGTCTCACTGCAGACCAGCCTTCTCCACGTGTCAGAGTGGATGTCTATCCTTGGTTCCTACTGTTATCATCTCTGCTCTTGGAGAGACACTGCCTGTCATACTGTTTTTAGTTTGAAGTTCAAAACTCCTGCTGAGGAAGTCACTGCACAAACTCAGGGGCACTGTTCATACCATAAACATTGCAGATTTCAACAATTTCCTCACAGACGGCCTAAGGTGTCCTGAGGAAGGGACATCTTGTCTAATTTCCACAAAGGTGCCATATGGGCTGGTAGGGGTTCTAGGTAGGGTTCTGACTGGCACAGATTAAGTCAATATCCCCCCACTCCCGGGCTGACCAACTGTGGTCATCTAAGAACATGGCAGCCCTTGTGGGATACTTATAAGTGGAAGAGGAACAGTTTGTAGAGAAGGGAGATACAGTTCCCTGAAGAAAGGAGGACTTCCCTGGTGGCGCAGTGGTTAAGAATCTGCCTGCCAATGCAGGGGATATGGGTTCGAGCCCTGGCCCGGGAAGACCCCACATGCCGCAGAACAACTAAGCCCGTGCGCCACAACTATCGAGCCTGCGCTCTAGAGTCTGCGAGCCACAGCTACTGAGCCAGCATGTCACAACTACTGAAGCCCGTGTGCCTAGAGCCTGTGCTCCACAACAGGAGAAGCCACCGCAACAACAGAAACTACTTCAATGAGAAGCCCGCACACTGCGACGCAGCAACAAAGATGCAATGCAGCCAAAAATAAATTAATTAAATAAATTAGAAAAAAAAAAAAGAAAGGAATGTTCTGGACAGGCAAAATATTGTCTGCTATACCACTAAGCCTACTGTACGTTTTCTCTCTCCTTTGAAAAAATTTCTTTCTCCTGTTCTCCTTCTTTACTCTGATTGATAGGGCAATGACTGAGGCTCCATGTGTTCCCAGAACCACGGCAAATACTATTTGTTAAAAGAATACATACATCAATTCATTTATTAGATGGTTAGTCTGCATATGAAGCATCTTCATTGAATTGATCGACCTATTTTCTTTGGCTTCTGTATTATCATATAAGATTCTAACTAGATATTTGTAGTGAGGTGGATGGACCTAGAATCTGTCACAGAGAGTGAAGTAAGTCAGAAAGAGAAAAACAAATACTGTATGCTAACACGTATATATGGAATCTAAAAAAAAAAAAAAGGTTCTGAAGAACTTAGGGGCAGGACAGGAATAAACACGCAGACGTAGAGAGTGGACTTAAGGACAGGGGAGGGGGAAGGGTAAGCTGGGACGAAGTGAGAGAGTGGCATGGACATATATACACTACCAAATGTAAAATAGATAGTGGGAAGCAGCCACATAGCACAGAGAGATCAGCTCGGTGCTTTGTGACCACCTAGGGGGTGGGATAGGGATGGTGGGAGGGAGACACAAGAGGGAGACGATATGGGGATATAAGTATACATATAGCTGATTCACTTTGTTATACAGCAGAAACTAACACAACAATGTAAAGCAATTATACTCCAATAAAGATGTTAAAAAAAAAAAAGAGATTCTAACTAGATAGCTGCCTTAGGATGGGTACTTGAACTCTCTCTACCTCTGTCTATTCTTCTAAAAAATAGGGAAAATCCTATGTACCCAGACCTATTTTAGAAAGGTGTTGTAAAACCAAAAGAGCAAAATTAATAATGTGAAAGCATTGGTAACATAGGAAATGCGATAATCTGTGCTAGAAAATTAAGATTAATCTTCAGGCATTATTTGGTATCTGACTTCCCTCATCAGAAAATGACAGGTTTTTCTCACTGATTTTGCAATCCAAGTAAGATCCTTAATTACAGGCTTTTATCAGTTGGCTCTTGGAAGAGAACTATGATGTGGCCATTATTAAGGGGGAATTAAAAACAATGACTGATTAAATTTGATAATCCTATATCACATCAAAAATGTTAGCCTAGGGGCTTCCCTGGTGGCGCAGTGGTTGGGAGTCTGCCTGTCGATGCAGGGGACACGGGTTCGTGCCCCGGTCCGGGAAGATCCCACATGCCGCAGAGCGGCTGGGCCCGTGAGCCATGGCCGCTGAGCCTGCACGTCCGGAGCCTGTGCTCCTCAACG
>NW_006792448.1:3423041-3442469 GCF_000442215.2 Lipotes vexillifer
AAAAAAAAAAAAAAAAAAAAATGTTAGCCTAAGGGGAGATAAATATTTTTCTAGTGCCAACTCATATTGCTCCTGCTGTCATTCTGGACTTGGGTACATTGAAGTACATTTTTCAGCTAAATTCTTTTGTCTTTTCTTCAACTTCATTTATCTTAACTCTGCATCATTTTCCACTTTTTAATCTTATTAATCTTATTAATGGCAATAGTTATTTACTGACTCCTACAGGTAATATTAGTAGCTACTTACTGAATATTTTTGATGTGTCCAACACTATGCTTAATGTATTATTCCGATTATTTCTCCCCAAAATCCAATTTGATAAGCACTATTATTACAACAGTTTAACAGAGTCGGAAAAAGGGCACATAGAAAATTATGGAGCTGGGTGTGTCTGATACCAAAGCACGTTCTTGTCTGGTTAAGTGATGAAGCAAAATCCCTGGTAAATTGGACATCATCATCTTGCACATTTAAAGGTAGGCTCTATGTCACTGCCTTTGTAACTTTTACAACTATCATCATGCTTTACACATAGCAGGCACTTAGTATGTGCTAGGAACTTTGTTAAGTTCTTTATGGGCATTAACTTGATCCTCATTACAAAACCCAGAGATGCATGTTCTATTATTATCTCTGTTTTGTAGAACTGAAGTAGGAAGCTCAAAGTGATTTGCCCAAAGTGGCCCAGTCAAGGTAGGAGCCCATGTCTTGAGCTTTACCCCCTCTACTAAATCCCTGTCCTACAATGGGCACCTCTGGGACCCTGCCCTTGAATTCAGAATTTGTAGGCCCGGGCTTGCTGGTTAAGGATGCCCCCATGTTCCAGACCTCAAGCCTATGAGTTTTTGCTCTAATCGACTCCCAAAGAGCCTGTTAACCAACCTCCCAACCAGCAGGGTTTTCTAAACAATCTATTGGGTCATATTTCTTACTATTATTCAAACTCTCTATATCCTTTTTAATTTTTTGTCTGCTTGACATAACAATTTCTAAAAGAGGCAGGTTAATGTTCTACATTGTGATTGTAGATTTGTCAATTTCTCCCTATAAATGTGTCAGTTTTTATTTTGTATATTTAAACGTTATGTGGTTAGGTGAACACAAATTTATGACTATTATATATTCTTTTTAGATTACTACTATCCTTATTCTCTTTTGGATAGTATTTGCATGGTATATTTTTTCCATCCTTTTATTAACTTTTCTATATGGTTTTGTTTAGGTATGTCTTATAAGCAACATTTAGATGGATTTTTAAATCCAATCTGATAATCTGCCTTTTATTATGTGAATTTAATCCTTTTCTATATATTAAAATTGTTAATACATTTCTTTCTACCATCTTAATTTGTGTTTTCTGTTTACCATATTCTTTATTTCTTCGTCTCCATTCCAGACTTCTGTATATAGATAAAATTTTCTATATTCCCATTCTTAAATCCCCTTTTTGAGAAGCTATAGATATTATTTTTATTTGTTAAAGTGATTACTCTAAATATTTAATTTGTATGTATTTAACTAATTATTCAATATTTCTACCCTTCTTTAAAAATCATGATAGCATGAATACACTTTAGCTATTGCACACTGTGCCTGCAAACTTCTAATTATTGTTTAGAATATTAATTTACCCTCCCTTTGTAAATGTATATAATCAGTTATTTTTATTCTTATTACAGTCAGTATTACTTAAATTTATGCAAACATGCATTCTCATTCTGTACTCGCCATTTTTTCTTGCATAGGCAACCTTCATTTTGTTGCACTTCATCTTATTGGGCTTCACAGATATTGCATTTTTTTACAAATTGAAGGTTGGTGGCAACCATGTACAGAATAACTCTATTGGAAAGTCTATCAGCGCCATTTTTCCAACAGCATTTGCTCACTTTGTGTCTGTGTCACATTTTGGTAATTCTTGCGATATTTCCATTTTTTTCATCATTATCATATTTGTTATGGTGATCTGTGATCAATGATCTTCGATGTTACTACTACCACTCATTGAGTGTTCAGATGATGGTTAACATTTTTTTTAGCAATAATGGATGTTTAAATTAAGGTATGTACACTGTTACTTTTAGATATAATGCTACTGCTCACATAATAGACTACAGTATAGTGTAAACATAACTTTTAAATGCACTGGGAAACCAAAAAATTTTGTGACTCACTTAATTGTGATCTCCCCTTTATTTATCTGTCTTGAACTGAATCCATAACGTCTCCAGGGTATGCCTGTATTCCATGCCTTTGCTTCTCCTTCTTTTAATATTTTCTTCCTTCTTTCTTTCTCATCTTCATTTTTTACTTCCTTAAATTAAAAAGTTTCAATATCCTCTTTTAGTAGGATTTGTAGATGGTAAACTCTCTCAGATTATGTGGGTGTGTTTATATTTTGTGCATCGTGAATGACAGTTTAGCTAAGCATAAAATTCAGGCTCACCAAATATAGTTTCTTGCATTTTGAGGATATTATTCCATGGATTTTTGGCCTGTATTGTTGCCAACAGGAAGCATGCTATTAGTCTAATTGTCATTTATTTTTAGGTGATCTACCTTATCTCTAACAATTCTTAAATTTTTTTTCATTTTTTTGATATTTTGAAGTTTTACTGTAAAGTATCTAAGTGTGGATTTAATTTTATTTCTCTTTCTTGATATTCCATACTTGCAAACCAAGAACATGTATCACACCTTAATTCTGGTAAATTTTCAGCTACCACTTCTTCAATTATTGTTCCTCCTTCATTCCCTGTGTTCTTCTCTTCTGGAAATTTTATTAGAGGTATTGTGTAGTTTCTCAATTTATTCTCCACATTTCTTAACTATTCTTTAAAACTTTTTATGTGTTCTGTGATGCATTCTGAGAGAATTTTGTGATACTGTCATCAAATTTACTAATTCGTTCTTTAAAAG
The DNA here is from genome assembly GCF_000442215.2 of Lipotes vexillifer. Classification (NCBI taxonomy): domain Eukaryota; kingdom Metazoa; phylum Chordata; class Mammalia; order Artiodactyla; family Lipotidae; genus Lipotes; species Lipotes vexillifer. The sequence continues at coordinate 3,425,964 of NW_006792448.1, forward strand.
TACCAAGTGGCCTATTAAGTTTTTAATTTCAAAGTCTATATTTTTATTTCAAATTTTTAAATCAATTCTTCTTGCCATGTATAGCTGTTCTTGTTTTTGCTTGTTTGTTTTTCCATCTTTCTTTTTATGGATGTGATTTTAGCATGCTAAAATACTTATGTTGAAGTCTTTTTCAAAATAGCCTCTAAAATGTATTTCTAACGGAGCAAATTTGTATTTTCATTACTGATTATGATTGTAGTCTTCTTAGCCTTAAATTTCTTCAAATGCCTTGCAGTAATTTTAGTTTGTAAACTCATTTTGAGAGGGATATTTGTTTCTTTTTCTCCCTTCCTTATTTAGTAGGTTTGTGATTGCTTCTTATGTTTTCCCCCACCCTAACCCCAGTATCTCAATCTAGGTCTTGAAAATGTGGGTCTTATATATATGTGGTTGGGTTTCCTGCCCTATAATGGTACTGAGGATGCTTCAGATCCAGTCACCAGGCCAGTGAGCAGCTTGTTTTAGCTCCTGGTTGTGGGCCTGTGTTTCTGTCTCCTACCTCCCTAGACTTTCCTCCTGCCTTTATAAAAGCTATAAGCTCACACATTAGTCAGCACAGATTTCTTTTTCAGCTTCCCTTCATGGTCAGGTAAGTGTTCCTGACTTCAATACTCCATCTCATGTGGAGCACATTTGGTCCTAATTATTCTGCAGGAGTTGAAACCCTAGCCATGGCTACTGCCTCTAGACCAGAAGCCCATCAAGCTGTGGCTTCAGCCCTTTTTATTGCCTTGATGCTTCTATTGTTTCTGGGTCATGGAGATTTTTATCTTGTTTTTGAACCTGGTTGTGTTATTTTAGTTTTATTTTTTATAGTCAACTATTACTGCTATACTTTGGAGTAAAATGGGTGATTCAGAATTTGCCATCTCCACTGGAAATTTTAACTCCATTATTTTACAGTAAGGAGGGGAAGGGATATTCTGCAGATTGAATGCTAATGTGTGTACTTATTTATTAATACTTTATTCCATAAATAATTTGAGGAATTTTTATATAACACATATAAAATAGTAAAATATAAATAAGGTTTAAGGAAAATATAGACTAGAATAGAATACTAGGATTAGGAGGAAAATATAAAATTCACACATGCAGGTTATAAGTTCATCCATGTTGAGCTGTATTTTTGACTCTGAGCTTCCAGGAGAGCCAAAGTGAACAAACAATTGATTACGTAGTTCTCTCTTTAAAACCCTTGTCAATACTTTGAGAGAAGTAAAGTTTTTTCTGGCAAAAAATTCTAAAATAAATTTCTTCCGTGTGCATCATCTCCTGTGTGAGTTGAGGTAGATGATGCAGCCAACAACTTGGCTACAACCTAAATTAGCAAGGCTAATTAGAAACTCTTAGAGAGTTTCTCAATGAAATCCCAAGGCATGATGCTCAGCTAGCAAATGGCAGAGTTGAGACAAACTCAGGTATGAGTCTTAGTCATATGTTCTTCAAATCTCATCATACTTCCTCCTCACTGAGTTCTGAAAGATCTCCATGTATGAACGATGCATCAGATCACTTTGGCCAGCATGAGGCAAGAGGCGAATTCCCTTATTATTTTATTCTTTTATTATTGTTGCAAACAATAGAAACTCCATTCGAACTAGTTGAAGGAAAACAAAATGAAAGTTCTTTTCTTTTCTTTTTCTTTTTTAGCCACTCCACCGCATGTGGTATCTCAGTTCCCCGACCAGGGATCGAACCTAAGCCCTCTGCATTGGAAGCGTGGAGTCTTAACCACTGGACCACTGGGGAAGTCCAAAATGAAAGTGGTTTTTTTTTTTTTTGTCATTTATTTATTTATTTAATTAATTAATTATTTAACATCTTTATGGGAGTATAATTGCTTTACAATGGTGTGTTAGTTTCTGCTTTATAACAAAGTGAATCAGCTATACATATACATATATCTCCATATCTCCTCCCTCTTGCGTCTGCCTCCCACCCTCCCTATCCCATCCCTCTAGGTGGTCACAAAGCACTGAGCTGATCTCCCTGTGCTATGCGGCTGCTTCCCACTAGCTATCTATTTTACATTTGGTAGTGTATATATGTCCATGCCACTCTCTCACTTTGTCCCAGCTTACCCTACCCCTTCCCGTGTCTTCAAGTCCATTCTCTACGTCTGTGTGTTTATTCCTGTCCTTCCCCTAGGTTCATCAGAACCATGTGTTTTTTTAGATTCCATATATATGCGTTAGCATACGGTATTTGTTTTTCTCTTTCTGACTTACTTCACTCTGTATGACAGACTCTAGGTCCATCCACTTCACTACAAATAACTCAATTTCGTTTCTTTTTATGGCTGAGTAACATTCCATTGTATATATGTGCCACATCTTCTTTATCCATTCATCTGTCGATGGACACTTAGGTTGCTTCCCAAAATGAAAGTTTTTACAAAAGTTTTATTGAAACCAAACAATCATTGTAAAGAAAGGAGGGTAAATCTAGCTGTAGAGAGAACTGACTCTTGGGAATCAAACTGCCAGGATCCTCTCTCCATGTTCTTTCTGCTTCAGTCTTTGTGTTCTGCTAACTCCTGCTTTCTCTCAGTGGGACAGTGTAGGTTGCCATAGGCAGCTGCAACTTTCCAACCTCACAACCAAAGAGGAAAGAGAGCACTTCTTCAATGGATTGAGTTGTAACACTCCTGGGGAAGGACTGACTCGTGTGGTTTGGATCACGTGCCTCTACTGACTACTGTGGGCCTCTACTGACATTTATTAAGCACTTATCATGTGCCAAACCCTATACTAACGCCTTTAGATGGATTATATTATTTAATCTTCAGAATAACCCTATGGGAGAGGCAGAAGGCAAGTAAAAGATAATCATTCTTCCATATGTGATTTTGCCTAGTCTTTGGCCTCTCAGTTCCTTGATCCTTTACCTGCAATGGTCTTACTCTCCACCCCACCAAGTCACACATCCCCATGGTCATACCTTAAACTCTGTCTTCACCAATAACTTCATAATCTCATAATCACTATGTCTGGTGCCCTGACTCCAACATTCTTTTTTTTTTTAAATTTATTTATTTTATTTATTTTTGCTGCGTTGGGTCTTCATTTCTGTGCGAGGGCTTTCTCTAGTTGTGGCAAGAGGGGGCCAATCTTCATCGCGGTGTGCAGGCCTCTCTTGTTGCAGAGCACAGGCTCCAGACACGCAGGCTCAGTAGTTGTGGTGCATGGGCTTAGTTGCTCCACGGCATGTGGGATCCTCCCAGACCAGGGCTCGAACCCGTGTCCCCTGCATTAGCAGGCAGATTCTCAACCACTGCGCCACCAGGGAAGCCCGTGACTCCAACATTCTTTGATCTCATTGGGTCCTGAGAGCCATTGGTCCTATTACCTTTCACTGTCTTTCAACCCTTTTTCTCCCACCCCTTACATCATGTCCTTAATTCTCTCATTACATGGCTTAAAAACTATGGTTTGTCATTGTCCTGGTTTGGTCCTCTCAGAAGCTGACCCTCATATAAGGATTTGAGTGTGAGTAGTATATTTGGGAAGTGATCTCAGAAAGCATTAGTAGGTTTATAGGGACGTCAGAAACAGAAGGGAAGGAACTGAATAAATGACATTTTTGAGCAGGTGTGCAGAGAACTCATCAGGGGTTATTCTCCCCTGTCCCACCCAGGGGCAAGGAAACTGGGGGCATCCCATCCAACACTGGCTGAAGATTACTCCCGGGGGCACTGGCTTCCCAGCACTTCTGGCCTGCCTGGAACACAGGCCAACAGGAAGTTCTCAGATGGAGAGTTGCAGGTGCTTGGTGTAAAACCCAATAACATTCAGTTATGGAGACCACTGGGATTGGGTGGGACATCGATGATGGTTATAGTCACTCTTTTGGATACACCCCTGCCCAATCTCTGATTGAACTGAGCTGCTGAATGTGGCTGGAGAAAAGCATACAAATGCACCAATGGGTCTCACATTAAAATGTCCACCAACGTAAAGTGAATCATTAGTTAATTCCTTCTAACTTCCAAAACATCAATTTCAAACTTTTTCATCTCCTGTAAAACCTGCAAAACTCCCTTTTATCTCCTCATATTTGATTCTTCTTGTTCCTATTTCACTAAGAATATAGATGTTATCAGAGAGAGCTTCCACGTTTCTTACCATGGCATCCGAACACCTACTACCTATTCATGTGCTCTGTCTTCTTTTCATTTATAATAGATCAGTATTTCTCAATCTTTTTTTTCATCACCATGCTCCTTAAGGAGGTTTTTTAGATATATTTTCCCCTAACTGTGCCCCCCATGAAATATTAATTCCACAGATATACTGTATATCTGTTTATGTACTATATGTATGCCTGAGCTTTAGACATAAAGAGAGTAAGAAGCAATGTTCGTGCCCGTGGAGAATGTATGCATCAGGCGGACCATCCATGCTGCCATTTTAGGCTAAACCCTCCACTGTGCACCAGGTCCCATCCACTCTCACCAACTCCAGGACATCAGTCCCACCAGTATCCTCTCTGTCCTGTACCATTATATCCCCATTTCTACTAGATCATTCACTTCAGCCTATAAAATCTTATATGTTCCATCTTATCCTCCTTTAACCTGCATCTCCCTTCACCAGTCTGTCTTATTTTTCTATTACTCTTTACAAAATAACTCAAATGACATGTCTTACATTTGCTGTCCTTACTTTCTCTGCCCCATTTTATCTTTAACCCATTCTAATCAGACTTTCATCCCAATAGCTTTACTAAACCTGCCATTGTCACAATATCAATATCCTCCACCTTGCCATGTCCAAGGTCATTTCTCAGGCTTATCTTTCTGACCTATCAGCAGCACTAGGCTCAGTGGATCATTACTTTTTTCTTGAAACAATCATCGCACTCTCCTGGTTTTTCTACTACCATCATACTCTCCTTGGCCAGATTCTCTTCATATTTCTTACTTCCAAATGATAGAGTATTCTCCAAGTATGTTCCTATGGCCTTTTCTTGCCCTAGAACCACTCTCTCTCTTTAAATGAGTTCAACTGGCCCTGTATTTTAAACATGATTCTTCTTTGCCACTTAAGTCCCTACTCCTTGAATCTGGGCTCTGTGACTACTTGACCGTAGAACATGGTGGGAGTGACATTGTGCCAATTTCCAGGCTCAGGCCTTAAGACACCGGCAGCTTCCACTTTCTCTCAGGACATTCACTTTGGGAGCCTTGAGAGGCCATTTAGGCTGCTGGGCTGTGAGGAAGCTGGGCCGCATGAAGAGACCATGTGTGTAGGTGTGCTGGCCAGCAGTCAGCGTGACCCGCCAGACATGGGAGTGAAGATTCGTCCACACGATGCCAGCATGAGAGGCATCAGCCCGCCCTCCAACCCTCGGGTTTCCCAGCTGAGACCCCAGACGCCATAGAATACAGTAAAGCCATCCCCACTGTGTCCTGCCCCAATTCCTGACACACAGAATCTGCGGTTGTTTCATGCTGTTGTGTTTTGAGGTGGCTGGTTATACAACAATGATAAGTGGAAGAATTCAGCATTGTAATTACTCCTCATTCCTTTGCCCCTCTCCCAATTCTTTATTTTCATGTGGCAAAAGCCCAACCCTGGCTAATCCTACTATCCCTTTATTCCACACCTGCAACCTCACAGCTGCATATGCCCAAAATCCTCATCTTACTCAGATTAAGAGTCACAGTCCCTAAAATGGCCCCTACCTGACCCCTCACCCCCACCCTTTCCCCACTCTCTCCCTGCTCACTCTGCCCCTCCTTGTTGTGCCTTAACTGGCCTGCCTGGCATGCTCCTGCCCCAGGGCCATTGCACTCACTCTTCCCACTGCCTGAGAGCCTCCTTCCCCAGATCTCCACATGGCTGGCTCCTTCACCTCCTGAAAGTCTCAGCTCCTATGTTACCGAAAACTGCAAACAGCCCTCCACGCCTACTCCAGCAGGTGTGTTTCCTTCACAGGATAGTGCTTTGCCTGTAATGTTTAATAAATGTGTATTTATTACACTCCCATTGTTCCACCCTGAATTGCACCAGAGGATACAAAGATTTCCAAAGCAAAGTTATTTGAAAGACTCTTAGTTGAAGGCCTCTTGGTATAGGGCTCTTTTTAAAAAATTGTGTTAATTATAATTGTGCTAAGGAGAGAGATTAGTACTGAGACTCTTTTGAATTATTTTGTAGTGCTTGCTGTTCTACATAAGTAATTCATTAAATATATATGATATATAAAATATCTTTGTGGTTGTTTTCACTTTCTTCATGTCTTCCTTGATTTACCATTTAATGCCTGCAAGTGAAGAACCAAGCATTAGGAAACATTTTATAGCCGCAGAGATCAGAGTAATCTCTTGTACATAGGAGGGTCTAAATCCATACTTATTAAATGATAAAATATAACAACTTAAAACATTACTGTTATTACAAGTTGGCACCAAATTTGAAAATTTTGATTAAAAGGAAACATATTTGCTTCTAATAAGATTGAAAAATAACAAATCATGAATTCTTTTTCATAGTGTATGTTTTTCAACAAGCTCTTGTGTTTGTTTTTTTTAAGAGGGTCAAACATCGACTGCTTACTTCTGCTGAATTTTGAACCCTTCTCCTTCAAGTGGTGATCTTTTCTTTACTTGGCATTCTTGTTCAGTGTCACCTCTTTCCCCACCTCCTCATGCCCTCTCCTCTCTCTCTCCTTTCCTTCCTCCTTCCCATGCAGACATGCTCCTCTCACATCCGGGCCTCTGCACATCTGCTTTCCTTCACTTTCTTGACTCCTTGTCTGGCTAACTCCTGTTAGTATTATATTAGCTATAGTTGCCTCTTCTTCTGGGAAGCCTACCCTGACCAAACCCAGTAAGCCGCCTCCTCCACAGAATATTAACAGATCCTGCAGGACAAGGACTGTGTCCTGTTCCTTCTTTTCCCAGCACAGTGCACTGTCCCTAATACAGGGTTGATTTTCCAGGAACACATAGCTCTGTTGAATGAATGGAAAACTTGGCTCCTTGGCATCATTGAACAGAAGTCACAAAATGTCACTGGAGAGATCATTGTTTCATTAGTTCAGTGAAATATTTTATATATTGGCAGCCAATTCCAATAGCAGCAAGGCTGTACGTTTGCCAAGCTTTCAATACCCATGAATAATCCTTTATAAAAAGCCTGGAAGAATCTTGTAGACTGATGGACAGCATATTTAGAGCTGGTCAGAAGGGGAGAGGAAATTTTAGAATAAAGTTATGATCTAGAGAGTAGTATAAAAATTTATATAAGAATGTTCATGGCAGCATTATTCGGGAGAGTCAAAAAGTAGAAACAACCCAAATGCCCATCAACTGATGAATGGATAAATAAAATGTGGCATATCCACACAATGGAATATTATTTGGCCATGAAAAGGAATGAAGTTCTGAGGCAGGCTACCACATTGATGAACCTTGAAAACTTATGTTAAGTGAAAGAAGCCAGTCACAAGAGGCCATATACTGTATGAGTCCACTTACATGAGACATCCACAATAAGCAAATATATAAAAGCAAAAGACTAGATTAGTGGTTGGCTAGGGCTGGGGTAAGGGAAGGGGGGAAGGGGAGTGAATGCTAATGGTATGAGGTTGATTTTGAGGGTGACAAAATGTTCTAAATTTTGATTGTGATGATCACTGCATAGCTCTGTGAATATACTAAAAACCATTGAAGTGTACAGTTTAAATGGGCAAATTGCATGGTATGTGAATTATATCTCAATAAAGCTGTTTTGGAAAAATTGTAGAGAGCATTTGTTGCAAAGTTACACTTGAGTAGGCTGTAAAAAAAAATATTTTTCTAAATAATCTTTACTTGTAAGAGTTCTACTTGGTGCTTCCTGGTAAGTGAAAAACCAAATCTCTAAAATCTGGGCCTTTGAACCCCTGTGTTCATAACCCAGGGAGCCCCACTCACTGTGGAGGAGTCACAACTACATGATGCTAAAGATGCCAGCCAAACTGCTACAGCGTGATGAACTCAAGGGGGAAAGCTGTAAGCATAATGAGGAAGAAAACAGCAAAATTACGTGTACAGAGGAAAAGGTAAACGCATACGTGCAAACTGACAGCTTGCAAAAGCACTATTGTTTTTGCGTAGACTTCTCCTGGCTGGCCATCCAATTTAGGGAGTCTTCATTTCAGGCACCAATGTAACTGGAAGGAGTGCTGATCTGGGACTTAGGACACCCTCATTCTAGTCCTGGCTATGTCATTTATTCACCATTCAACAAGCAATTATTAAAAGCCCACTATATGCCGGGCACTGCATCTAGTCCTGTTGACTTAAAGTTCAAAGACACATACCCTACCTCAAGGATCTCACTTTTCAGAGAAAGAGGATAAAAAATATAATAAGTCCTGTGACAGGGAGGAGGGGATCTATTCCCTGCTGAGGAATAAAGAAAGAAGAGGTAGGAGTGAGGAAGAGGCTGACCGGTAAGTTGTATTGTTTCCTGCTTGTTTGCTGTCCCACAAGCATTTCAGCTCCTTGAGGAAAGAGAGCCTTTTCTATCTTAGTCATTTTTTCAAAAACAACTTTATTGAGACGCACCACACAATTCATCTATTTAGAGGATACAATTCAATAGTTTTTAGTATATTCACAGATTTGTACAGTCAACATCATGATCTATTTTAGAACAGCAAGAAACTCTGTACCCATTAGCAGTTAATCCCTATCCTATCCACCTCTGCTCTCAGACTTAGCCAACCACTAATCTACTCTCTCCTTTCAGATTTGCCTATGCTGGATGTTTCCTATAGATGGAATCATACAGTATGTGACCTTTTGTGACTGGCTTCTTTCACTTAGCATAATGCTTACAAGGTTCATCCATGTGGTTCATTACTTTTCATGGCCAAATAATATTCCATTGCATGGGTATGCCACACTTTGTCCATGCATCAGTGGACAGGCCTTTGATTTGTTTCCACTTTTTGGCTCTTATGAATAACGCTGCTATGAACAATTGTGTATGTTTTTAAGTGAGTATATGATGCCATTTCCCTTGGGTATACACCTAGGAGTGGAATTGTTGGGTCATATAGTTACTCTGTTTAATCTTTTGAGGAACTGCCAGACTGTTTTCCAAAGTCCACTATTTTACATTCCTCCCATCAATTTATCTACATCTTTGCCAACATTTGTTATTTTTTGTCTTTTTGACTATACATCCCAGTGGGTATAGGCACCACAGTCAATTTTGTATCCTTAGTGCCTCAAAGAGAATCCAGTACAGGCAGATGCCAATTTATTTGTTGAGTGAATTTGAGAACATTTGTCATTTGGGGTTTCCCAAAATCTGACCTCCTTTCCTTTCTGGGGGGTAATCTAATGATTATTGGAGTGAAGCAGATCCCATTTACAATATAGGTGTCAAAAAATGTCAGCTCCTCACTTTCCCAGACCTGCCTGCAATTAGAGCAAGGAACGTATGTTAAGCTTAGTAAACATAATGGATCTGCCACAGGCTTCAAAGAGGCAGCCCTAGTAAAACAAAGTAGGTTTGGCGGAGAATCCATTCTGGGGGCAATAACAGGCACTGCAGTGACATCTGGTTTCCAGGAGCAATAGTGCTGGGAGTGCCGATGGTGGATGGTACCTGTGTCCAGTGCTACTGAACTGGAAGTGTAAGCTGAGGTATCCTGTTTTGAATGGTGGTGGTCACCTCCTTCAATGTGTTGTGCTGTGATGTTGGTTGTGATCCTAGCTGCTGCCCAGACTTCCTTGTTCTTGCTTACTGTCTGAGCCTGTTTCTGCAGACTTCCCAGCAATTTTGTCAGCCACCCAATATCCTTTCACAAATTGCCTTTCTCCTTAAGTCAGCAATGCCAGTTTCTTCTGCTGCTTGCAACTAAGAAACTTGAAAGTTACAATGAATCTTGCATGGGTGAGTGGGTGGGGGATGGATTGATCAGTGGATGAAGGCAGCTACCTGGAAACAGTGTTTTGAAGTATGAGTAGAGGTTCTTCAGGCACAAATGTATTCCAGGCAGAACAAAGAGCACAGCGCAGGCACTGAGGAATGGGAGAGCATGGTGTATTGGGAAAAACATCAGGATTTCAGTCTGGCTGGGATATATAAGGACAAGGTGGGGAGTGGTGAGGTGTAAAGCTAAAGAGACTAGCCTAGGACAGATTGTGAAGGATCTTTTGGGTTACGTTAAAGAGTCTTGATTTGATCCTTTTAAACAAACTTTCGGTTTAATCAACATAGCGACATCATCAGATTTGCATTCAGAAAACACACTATAATTTTTAGAAAATTCTGGCAGGAAAGAGAAAGAACTGGAGGAGAGGAAGACCAGAGATGGGAAGACCAGTTAAGGAGCTATAGCAAGCATTACAATGAAAGATGCTAAAGTTCTGAATCAAGGCAGTGAGCTTGAGCAAGAGGCATTAGATCTGAGACATATTAAGGAGGTAGAGGAATTTTTGTCCTCAATATAGGAATTAAGAAGGAAGATCACGGATGACTCCAAGATTTTGGCTTAAATAAATCAAGAGATGGTGATGCCATTTATGCACGCATTCCTTCAACAAACATTTAATCATCACCTGTTGTGGGAGGTGCTGATACAATGCAGCGAATCAAACAGACCTGTTCCTACCATTGCTGTGGTAACAAGTACTCTACATTAGGCCCGTTTATGTGTCTTCTCAGACTTTTGGGGCCTCTTGCTCCTGTCTCAGCTGCCACCATGAGCGACTTAGTTAAGTCCCTTGTGGTTTGACAGACCAAGGATGACCAGCCACATACCAACAGTTTCTTCCCACCACTTCTGAACTCCAGGGCAGGGACCTTCTTTCTGAGCGACTATCAAAGAATAAGGATAACACAACTGGGAAGTATGGGAAAGTTAGCTCCCTGTGGGACAAGCTTTGACCAATGACAAAGAGACAGGAGACAAAGATAAAATTCCTCTCTTCCTTGAATTGTTCCAAGGCATGAGCCTCCATATTGTCTGTCTGGCCAAGTGGTTGCACCTGTCAAGAGATTGGCTGTATCTCCTCAAGTCTTTCCATGAAGCAATGTTCAGCACAGTAATGCATCCCTGTGCATAGCTCTCCATTCTTCCTTGCCTTTTCCCTGTTCCTGCCCTGGGATGATATCTCCTAAAGAAAGGATCAGCATCCTTGCATCAGGGTCTGTTTTCTAGGGAACTGGGCTAAAACACACCCAGAAAGGAAAACAGAAGATGATGAGTTTATTTTTCACATGCTTTGAGTTTGAGGGGAAATTATCGATCCATTCAAAAATATGTATTGAGTACCTCCAGGTATGCTTGAAGTAGGGATAATATGGTGAACGAAAGAGACATGCTTCAGTAGGAATATTCTGGTGAACAAAACAGACATGTTTCCTGCTCTTAAAGAGCTTACATTCAGCAGGGAGAAGTGACAAATAATAAGTCGCAGTACAGAAATAGTGGACATGATAATTCTAGATAATGATAAAGAGTTTTAAAGAAAAATTTTAAAAGGTGATATGATAGTGTGGCTGGAATGTGTGTGTGGAGCGGGCGGTTCTAATCTAGACTGGGTGGTCAAGGGAACAGAGAATAGGTAGACGAAAAAGCCTTTTCCAGAAGGAGGAGCAGGTCTTCCACAGGAAGTGGCTGGGAGAATAGATGTGGAGATACACATATTTGTCTAGTGTTGGGGTTTAGGTGGAGAGAGGAAATTTGTCCCATTTTAACTGTGAAATAGTTGGTCAGGACATATGCATAGAAGGTAAAAGGGAGATTGAAGAGAGTAGCAAAGGCATAGTTGAGGCTGTAGATCAGGGACAGGTCAAAGAGTCAGTGGGCAGGTATCAGAGCAGGAAAGGTAAGACACTATGTGTTTAACCCCTGACACAAAGTGGTCATGGGTCTTTGGAAAAGCCTGGGCCTCAGTTTCTTTAGCTGCAAAATAAGGGCATTGATCAGGCTCCATTACTGTATGAAGGCGAGGAGGAGCTGATATGAAACTTCTATGTAGCTATGTAATTCACCCCTTGAAAGCCACCATTGAAGTCTTTAGAACCCAGTAGTAATTGTCTCTCTCCCATCATTAATTACATTCTGGCCCCTCATCAGCTAACACAATTGTCAGACTCTTTCAGCAAAATGTCTTTTTCATAGCTGAGGACTCCTTACAGTAAGGACAAACAATTGGGGCTCATTAATTCAATCATTAGGACACTGATTATGCATCTATTGTCTACTCTAGTCAGTTATGTTAAATAAGCTCTTCAGTCTTCATCAGAGCAATTATGCTAATAAGGTTGAAATTTTCTAAGAGTATTATACCTTCATACACTTATCCTGCCTAGCAGCCGCCTGGCTCAGTCAATATTGTCACACACAGACAATTATAATCAAGGCATAAGGCCCTATTGTTGACATCTGACTACCAAGTTATCCCTCTCACAATAGAACTTTAAATAATTTGTCCATTGTTCTTCCAGGGTTTAGACATTGGCCCCTGTTTAGTTTTTTCCAAAATATGGAGATCTCAGATACCATTTAAATGCCTTTATGGGAGTGCTCATTGCACCGCATAATTTTCCAAGTAGTATTTGAACAATCATTGGATTAACTATCCAATGATAAATTATCCAGTAATTCTTTATGCTTTTAAATGTACAGACAAGAAATATAATATTAATTATCAGATGCCTGGAGAACGATGAGAAATATAACTTGTTTTCTCCAAATGTTTTTCTCTCAACCAGAGCCAGCTTCTCTCCCAATGTCATTATCTTTAAACTAAAAAACCTATTTGTACGTTTTATTTTCTTGAGTGATTTTGGCCATGGAATGAGGACTTTCCACCATGATAAACCAATGCTTTTATGATAGGCACATAACAGATACCTGATAAATATTTGCTGAAATTAATTCTTTTTTCTTGTATATGCTGTATTCTTGTCTCCAGCATTTCCCATCAGATATTAAATATTTTTTATCTTAATAAAAATTACCATGTGAATGAGGACTGTGTGTGTGTGTGTGTGGGTGTGTGTGTGTGTGTGTGTAGAGGCAGGTGGACACATCTTCAACATAAGTTCATTTAAAATATCAAATTTCATTGTATTGAGATAAAAATCCAGCTGGTGTTGGGTTTCTTCATTTACAACAAAAGTAACCCCACACATTTGTTCTTTACATTTTGTACTTAGGTTATCTCATTTAATCAGTTGCAAATAACTGGATCCTTCTGTAAAATGTAGTAATACTCACTGCAACTTAGTTCCACGAGGATGAGCACATATAGAGATTGGATGTTGACAAGATACTCAATAGTTGTACTGAGGGTAACTACAAACTGGAAGGATGGGGCAAAGCTACGCAGAATGCTTGCAGACCTTTGACACACATACAGCCTTTTTCTGCCATACGAATGCTGTATTTCACACTTCTTCAATTACGTGGTATTTTTTATCTTAGGTTGTGGGGAAACAACTGAGAGCAAGATGCTTGCCGTCCTTGTCCTTCAGGAATCTGCAATCTAAATGGAGAGACAAAACACTCACATGAGAAGTTAAAAACCCGCTCAAGACTAAACTAACAAATCAAGACATTACTCAAAGCAAAGTCATGGTATGTAAATCATTCTGACCATGAGAGAAAATTTATAGGTGAGTGATATCCTTTGGGCTGGAGTAACCAGGAAAAGCTTTACAAATTTAGCAGAGAGTTCTAGCTTTTGAATATGAGTCCTAGCTTTTGAAAAATCAATACATGGATATATATATGTGTACATATATACGTGTGTGTATATATAAATACACATATATATCTTCTTTAAAACTCTACAGAAGAATTAATGATAAAATTTAAGTTTTCTACTCATGACTTCAAGGTTTTCTTTCTAGAAGCAACCACCATTACCATTTTCCTTATATGTCTTTCCAGTACATTTTACTACTTTTAAATAGATTCTGAATTGATTTTGATTTGATTTTTCAGTATCATGCACAACAAAAGGTTAAACAAGGTGTCTGTCCATATAAACATAAGACTTACTCAATATAATTTATACAATAGGGACCTACTGATAGGTCTTGAGATACCCTAGTGGATTTCCAAGTTGATTGTTGCCACGGCAATCCCTGCTCCATCTGCCTTCAGTTTCTATCTTGACCCACTTTGGCTTAGATGCATTTCTAGCTGAGAAGGGATGCTCCTTTTCTAAGCCTTTTGGGGACTGCATTGGTAGCCAGATTGCCCCTCCTCCCCTTTCCTCAATCCTACAAATCCTGGAAGGCTTCCTAAATGAAAGAGTTAGGGATCCAAAGTCTGACACTTCGGAGCGATGGTCTTAGACCTCAAGCATATTATCCATTGAATTAATGTGCCCCTCAAAGTACCTAACTCCTGTACTGGGAGCAGATTCTTCTGGAATTCCAGCCAGATCTGCTTCTGTTTCTATTTCTACTCACCCACATAGACACCCAAATGCACACCCTGGTCACATAGGAGAAAATACTTGTGTGACCCAGGGTAGCTTTTTATAGGCCATTTCATATCAAAACTGTTGGCTTGTGTTAGTAGGGAGAAGGACCAAAAACCATAAACAGCCCTCCTACTTCTAAATCAAATAGCCTTTGCCCTAGAACATCCTCCCTGGTGGCTCTGGGAAGCGGAAAGAGAAGTATTAGGAGGTGGAACAGCTCCACCAATTGGCTTCCTAGATCCCCTTCGCAAGCTATTTTTAAAAAGGGGTGAGTAGAGCTGCCTCTAAACTGACAATGGGAGACACCACCCTGGAGGTAAACTTTTGAAGGTAGAATTTCTGCTGAATGGGTTCATCTTAGCATACGTGTTGCAGGCAACAGAAGGGAAGAAAGGATAATGATTATTGGTTTTCTTTTAACTTAGCCCTGTGCTAGTCACTTTCATAATTATTACTTTATTTAATCATCACACAACTATATTCAAGTAGCTATCATTGCAGGTGAGTTTCACTTGCCAAAGGTCACACATTTGGAGCATGCTCTTCATCACAAACTTTCCATGAGAAAAGTACTTCCATGTTTGAGGAGAGTTGGAGGAAATGCAGGAGATTTTTAAAGGATATTTGGAAAACCTGTAAGACTCAGAGGATGACCAAATATCTCTCCAGATTCAACTGAAGGTACCCTCCTCAAGGAAGCCTTCATTTCGGAAAAGAATATATTTCAAGAAGTCTTACTGTTTGAAGTGGTCACTTGGTACTTCCTGCTTACTGATTTGCATTGCTAGTGCCCCTTTACTTGAGTCGCAGGTTAAATCCACGAAGCAAGGAGTACATGAGAGTGAGTGCCATTCAGGGAACCAAGAAAACCGTGTTCTAGTCTTGTTTCTGCCACCAACTACCTAAGTGAGATCTAACTTTCTTTTCACCTTCAGTTCTACGGTGCTCTCTGCCTAACACAGTAGGTGCTTAATAAATGCTTGATGTGACTGGTTGATTTCAATATTTCGGCAGAGGCTCGGGTGTCTGTAAGGTAAAAGTGACAAAGTTACCCGATTGGGGTTATGACTCCACTAGCTTTGGGAAGCCAGCGGCTTAGCGGCTTGTGCAGATGAGCGAGGATGGGGCCTAAAAACAGCGACTGAACAGTGCAGAAATGAAGGGGAAGGGAAGATAACTCAGCAACTGAGGGGCATCGTGCCAGGCACTTACGTTCTAGACTTCAGAAGACCATTATTAGCACCATTAGCATGCATTATTAGCACCATTTTTAAAGAAGACAGAACGACGGTTCCGGTTAAAGAAAAATACTTGGCATCCCCTTTCCCTGGCCCTACATCCCAGAAAAGATCTCAGCCCTGGGCTTATTTACATCTCGGACCCCGCCCCCGTTTACCACCACGAGGGCCCCGCCCACTCATTCGCAGAAGGGCGCGCCCAGTGTGGGTCCGGTACCCGAGCTTCTGCAGAACCCTCTTCTGCCCGTGGCTCGTCCCGTCCTCTGGGCTTCCCCGGGGATGAGCACGTATCCACTCCCGGCTTGACTACTGAAGGTGGGCCAGGCGGCCCCCGACAGGCCCCACCCAGTGGCGCTGGCGTGAGACCGGGAGGGAGGTCAGGGCCGAGGTAGTGAGGGACGGGTGGTCGCTAGCGCAGCAGGTTACGTGCCTTCCCCTCCCCTTCCCAGAGCCTCTCGTGGGACCGAGCGGGAGACTAAGCCAACCGAAACCTCGGGCATCACACCCTGCCTACTTCTCCACCGCCCCGCCGGCCACGCCTCGCCTCACGCTCTACGGGGGAGGCGGGACCAATCAGCGAGCGACGTCTCCCTTCCGATTCGAGGCCCCCGACGCGCGGCTCACACCCCGAGCACCCCGTGCGCTGATTGGCTGCACGCGCCGCCGGTCCGGCCGGGAGGGCGGGGCGGCCGAAGGGAAAGGAGGTGGGGAGGTAGTGGCCCGCGACTCTCTGAGACCCGCTCGCGCCCGGCCCTTCCCCGGCGCTCGGCCCCC
>NW_006792448.1:3442929-3450187 GCF_000442215.2 Lipotes vexillifer
CGCGCCCCCTCCTCGCGCGCCTGGGTCGACTGCCGGGCTCCGGCTGGGGGGCGGGGCGGGTGGCCGGGTGGCCGCGAGAGTGATTTCAGCCCTGCCTCCAATCGCCCATTCCCCTCTCCCTTCCCAGCCCCTCATCCCATTCGGAAGAGGAAGGAACAAAAGGTCCCGGACCCCCGGCTCTGACGGGGCGGGACCCGGAGCCTCGGTGCAGGTAACGCCGCGGCGCCCGGCGGGCCCACGGGGCTGGGGTGTGTCAGTGTGGGGCTCGGGTCGGTGAGGCTCGCCGCGTCACCTGGCCTCGGGGGCCGGGGGCTGGGGTGTGGCGAGGTCGGGGCCGCGGGGCGCCGGGCCCTCGGGGTGCGGGAGTGCAGGGCGGGGCAGCCGGAGGGACGGGGTCGGCAGCCGGAGGGACGGGGTCGGCAGCTGGAGGGGAAGGGGTTGGCGCTCGGAGCTGCCGCCCGCCCGCGGCCCGGGGCTGGGGCCGGCTGTGGCCCGTCCCCTGCGCCGCGAACACACTCGGTAGTTTGTGGTTGTGATTTGCAAAGCCCGGAGGGACAGAGCTCTGGTTTCGGGAGTTGTTGGGAAGCCGAGTTAGGAGCGTGCGATACTTTGCTTCCACTTTTTTTTTTTTTTTTTTTTTTTGGGGCTGTAACCTTTGTTAACCATTCTGGTCTCGGGGTTCAGAATCGCTTGTGTGTGCTCTCACACAAACACGCACACGGCTGATACTCTGTCCAGATCCTTCTCTACTCGCTTGTGAAAGTTGCTCTGTGAGCGGAGCCTATTTGTTTTTATCACACGCCTTTAGAGAGCACGCTGATTGATTTCACGTATTTCAAACTTGGTTTTCAAATCTGCAACTTTGTTTTGTTCTCTCCTGGGGGATACTGCCCTTGGGTTGAGTACTTTTGTCTTTTACTTACTTAACCGTTTTGTGGTTATGGTTTCCTTTTGATCCTAAACAAAAGAAAGACAGTACTTAGGTTAGTTTTGTTATTTCTTCCTCCTGACCCTTTGAAAGCTAAATACTACCGGTTTGTTGTCAACTAAACCTTTATTTAAAAAGAAAAAAATTTCCAGGTAAAACGAAAATGCAGTAGCATTTTCCATCTAAGCCCTGGCACGTTTGTTACAGTTTGGAGTATCCTAAATTTTGGTGTTTTAAACTTTTAAAACGACGCAAGTAAAGTAATTGTCAATAAATAAACAAGTGATCACGCAAACTCCATTTTTCCAAAAATGGTCCCTGAAATTTGAATTAATTTCCAGAATTCTGAATTAGTTCCTTTTCTTCTGATTTCATGTGAATTGAACCTTCACCACTGATTGTAAGGGTGCTTTCCTTGACACTAATAAGATAATACATTTTCTATTATTCTGAAAATACATTAGCTAATTTTCTAGTTTTGATCCCCTTTAAAAAAAAAAGTTTTCCTCACATACATGTGTAAGGTAAATAGTTAAATTAAATTTGGTAAGTTTTGATGTGAATAAATAAGTGAAGCAAATATACACAGAGATGGGAGAAATAATGTGAAATGGATTTCATAAATGTATCATGGTTGGAGGATTTTTTTTTCATTTGCCTTAAAAAAACCATACAGGGTATTGATAGAATTTTCTCCACCAAAAGGTCATTTAGAAAACATTTATATTAAATTCAGGAAGTAACACTGATTTATTTTTAAAGTTCCTTAGTTTTTTGTTTTTTGTTTTTTTTTGCAATAAAATTAGCTATGGTAGTAAGTAAGAATAGTTCAAATCTATGGGCATGTCTAAGGTGATTACCCACTTACACTCTTAATGTTAAAATTGAGTTTAAAGTAGTTCATTGGTCTGTTTTAATTAATGTAATTAATTGGTAATGTAATTAATTGGTGATTGGTAACATCCATTTCTGGACTTGTTTTAGTAAGAAGTTGCTGTTAGAACTTGGTTTTTATACTTTGTATCTATACCTTGTACAGTGATTTCACATTATAGGAGTTCAACAAAGTTTGGTTTTTCAAGGTTGTAAGTTAACCTGTGCCTAGTCATAAATGGTCAGATCTCTACACACACAGTCTGTAAGGTTCATGAAATAAGAATCTTGTAAGAAACTGTGCAGAGTAATTTCCTGTTGTTTGTGGCTTGTCAGGCTTGGTGTGTGCTTTAACTCTTAAGTAGGAATTTGGGGATAGTTTTGTATATTTCAGCAGAAATTCTCTTTAGTAAGAACAAAGGTTGTTTCTACTTCAAGATGGCAAAAGGTCCCCTTTTCATTTTCATGTTGTAAATATTACAAACATGTTGCTAAAATTTTGTTACTTCACATTGGGGGAAAATCCGTGAGTGAAAAGTAGTTTAGTTACATAACCTGCTGATCAAAGACCTATTGAATTTTTACATTTTGCAAATATTTTCAGCTTTGGCTTTTCTAAAGGTGTGAAAGCACTCCTTATTCTTGTTTGGTTTTGATTTTGTTGGTTTTGTACTTTAGGACTTCTCGTTTTGTAGCAGCTTTTTTATACAGGTGTTTTTGTAATGCATATAAAAGTCATATTTAGTGCAGTGTGGCAGATGGAGTCTCATTCTTATTCTTGGGACAAGAGTCATTTTTAGAGGATGGCGAGGGGCATGTCTTTTGATGGGAGTAGAGCCATTTTTATCTGTAAGAGGAAAGATTGTAAGTATTGTATTATAAAGGTATGTCAGAAAATGTGAAATAAGATTTCAAAACCAGTTCAGGAGAGGTTATGCATTTATTCAACAACTAACTTGTATTTATTGAACAGGTAACATTTGTTCATTTATTAAACAGTGAAACAGCCTTTTGCTGTGTGTCAGGCCCTGAACTAGGCAGTGAAATAACAGGGAACAAGTGTATCCCTGTTCCTTAATGGGATTAGAAAAGTGGAAAATCTTCATATCTCCTTGTCTTGTCCTCCAGAGTTTAGAGTAGGAAGATCATGTTAATGTACAAATTCAGGACTGAGCCAATTCCTAACGTATGCTTGCACGGCTTTCTTTTGAGTGTAGAGGACAGCACTAGGGAAGGTGTCACGTGTTAACTCATATTGTCACCGGGAATAGGTAGTGTATTTTTGGGGGGTGGGGGAACTTGTCACCATTTTTGCACAATCTCTACAAATTGAAGATATGACTAGTCTTTCAGAAATATATGTGTTGCTGAGCAGGTGAACACTTGTAGAGCTAAGCCTAATTGGCCTTAGTTTGATTATCCATTGCCTTTTATAGAACCTGGTTAGGGAACGATAGCAAGCCTGAATCGGTCAGGTTCTAATGAAAGTATCAGAAATAAAGTATAAAAACAATTAGCTAAACCAAGGAAAAGGATTGGGCTGCAGTCTTGTGTAGTGGTAAGGCCCTGGGTTTTGGCGTCAGAGAGACCTAGGCGTATAGTCAGTTTCTCAGTCACTGTATTGGGCAAATTACTTAACTCCTGAGCCTTGGTTTTCTGATTGAAAATGGAGGTAATAACACCTTTCTCTTAAGGTTATTACATACAAAGAGTAAATGATTGTGATGAAGGTACCTAAGAACAGTGCCTCAGACTAAGGGTCTTCTCAGAAGATCTTTGTTCTCTTCTGGTTGTAGCTTTCACTTGTTTTCTAATTCAGATGATTTTCCTACACTCTTCTCCTTGATCTATTATAAAATACATTTGAGAAACAGACACTTAGCGGAAAGGCCTAAGGTAGGCAAATTGTCCAAGTCTATACCTTTCAGTTCTAGTCATAAGAGAGCCATTGTGACCCTTAATTAGAACCTGTTGGCATTTATTTCAAATGTTACTAACAAGCAAAGTTATCTTCTAAACCCACAGTAGATTAGAGACAAGTAGATTGTGGGTCATGTGGGAGGTTGAGGGGAGTCTAGTGAGGGGTGGGGTAGGAGGATGGGGAACTGTTAGCCTACTGTCTATTTTAAGAAAAAACAGATAACAGTCTGGTGAGGATAATGGAGATAATCTACAAGACACAAAAACGAATACTCAGAGCCTGACTAGCATGTCTGGAACCATTCAGTGCAGGACCAGACCTGAAAACATAGTAATGAAAGTTCATCGATTAGATTAAATCATATTTGGGAAAATCTATTTAAAGAGAGCGGTAATCTACATAATATACTTTAGATTGTCACTCGGGATGATTAGCAAATGTTCTTAAAGGGGTAGAACATGGTTCTAATGACTTATGACAGATCCAAAGTACCTGCTCTGACCAAGGTGCTTTTTATTTGTTTTGCCATTCAGAGTGCTGTGATTCCAGACTGAAAAATCTTTCATGCTAGGCCAGTAGTAAAGAAAGGTGATCTAAATGGTGTTGCACCCCAGGCCACACCTTTTCTTCGGAGTAAGTCATTTTTTGGTCAGTCTGCAGGGGTGTCGTGTACAACTTTTCACTCGGGTTTTAGGATAAAGTATGCTAGAGATTTCTAGGACTGAACAAGTGTGGACAGTTGGCTAGTCTGTCTGTTGAGGGCTTCATGCTTCTTTTATGTGACTTCTTTCCAATGTTAGCCTTGGTAATTTTTTTGGATCCTCCTCTTTCCTATCTCAGGGTTACTTTCTAAACCATCTACTCCATCAAATATTAATTGGTGACCTTGTAATTTATAGCCTTAGCTATTTGGAAAAAAGAAAAGGGTCTTTTGTTTTTAAACCAGTAGTACAAAAGTTATCCAGCCTTTTTTGTTTAAAAATGCACAGTTTGAGGCTTATTGCTTATCTCTGATCAATTTTTAAAATTTATTTCATTTTATTTATTTTTGGCTCTGTTGGGTCTTCTTTGCTGCGCATGGGCTTTCTCTAGTTGCAGCAAGCAGGGGCTACTCTTTGTTGCGGTGTGCGGGCTTCTCATTGTGGTGGCTCCTCTTGTTGCGGAGCACTGGCTCTAGGTGCGCGGGCTTCAGTAGTTGGCAGCATGTGGGCTCAGTAGTTGTGGCTCGCAGGCTCTAGAGCGCAGGCTCAGTAGTTGTGGCACACGGGCTTAGTTGCTCCGCGGCATGTGGGATCTTCCCAGACCAGGGCTTGAACTTCACCGTGTCCCCTATATTGGCAGGTGGATTCTTAACCATTGCCCCACCAGGGAAGCCCTCTCTGATCAATTTTGATCATTACTCCAGGTTGATATAATTGTGATGTGTTCAATTAGGACATATTTCAATGCTGATTATAGGTAGACATCTCAAGGATAGCTCTGAGCTTCAATTTCAGTAATTTCATGTAGGGAGATTGTAATTTTGCCAAGTCAGATGGATTTAGACCCTGCCTCTGGTTTGGCTAGTTAGCCAGAAATATTAAGGTAGTTAAGGTAATTGTGGCTCACATATGTGCCTTACATTCTAGAGTGTGTACGCGTTCCTCTTAGATATAAGTGAGCCACACTGACGGGACAGATGCCTGGTAATTTAGATCTTTAAGTTTGTGCTTTTAAGAAAATAAGTCCTGAAGCGATTCATTCTCATTAAAATTTGTGAGTTTACTGTCAGCTTGTCCCAAATTCTTCCAGATAGTTCTGTAATTTTCAAAATCTCAGAATTACTTTGGCCTCAAGACTAGAACAGTGGAAAGTGAGTGCAGACTTTAGTTTTGATCTGTTCAGTACACATGTCCAGTTTGCATCTGAAAACCTGTAGTGCCCTACTGTGACCTCCCTTCTCTTTCAGCGGGAGGGCATAGCTTTAGGTTTAATGTATTCAGCTTGTGAGGAAGAATAACTGGGAGGAGCCACTGGAAGTTCATGAGATTTATTACCTTGAGTCTTTCAGTTCAGAAACTCCATCTGAGGAAGTAACGTAGTAAATCTGTGATCTTGTGGTTTTGCCCGTTGAAGGTAAAGTACATTTGCATGTGCCACTTCAGCTTTTCCCAACATTTTATAACGGGATAATGGTTATGGACTTGTAAACATTAAGGAATTGCTCCGTCTTAATCATCCTTCATTATAAAATGTGGGGAGGTGAATCTGGTTTTCAGAGTTCACAAAATAAACTCCTGATGAATGGGGCAACGGAAGCTGGGCCCATGGGCTTTCTTCCTTGATTTGAATGAACTATGGAAACTTTTTTGTTGACTAGAGGTGCTCTATCTATGGCAGTGAATGCAAATTTTTCATGTTTAGACCAACCTTTTACTTTGTAGACAGGTGGTTAGGCTGTAGTTCATGTAAGCCTGCCAATTAAACTTTTCTTTATAAAATGTTTTAAGTATCAGGAGGGTTCCGCTTTGGCCTGAGGTTTGTGCGTTGGCCATATTTGCTCTAGTTTTCAAACCTAATGCACACACATACCTGTGTGCACACAACAGCAACCAGAGAGAAGGCTCCTACCAGCAACAGCAACAGCATTATGCAGAATCTCAAAATGTAAGGGAAGTGACAGTTGCTGAAGCCCTGCCTGCTCAGTTTTCCTCTCATTCTTTGGCTCCCAGGAAGCCTTTGAAGCTCTAGAGGAGTAATAGATTGTAGAGAAGAAACTTTCTATAGACCCACACCATTCAGTATAGTAGACACCAGCCACATGTGGCTATTTAGCACTTGAAATATGGCTTCTGTGACTGAGGAAGTGAATGTTGAATTTAATTTTAATTAATTTTAATTTAATAGAAAGTTGTGTTGGGCAGTGCTACTCTAGCCTTTGCTTTAATTGCACTTTTACACCCTGAGGACTTGTACCCAGTTGATGTGGGTATAATTTGTTGCTTCAGCAGAAGGTCAATACAGACTCTGGGAGTTTGAAGAGAGATTGGAGTACTGAATATTTGTGCTGATTTGAGTCTGGGCTTGTGTAGTCTCTTAATAGTTGGATCCTTTTTCACAGTCCAGGGATGATAAACTAGTATGTAGTTTTATGTTTACAAGCTGACTATAGACCTATGGATTCCACACAGCTCATTAAAGGTGAAAGGAATGTAACTCAAGTAAAGAACAGATAGAGTCTCTTTACACAGCAGTCCCCATATAATGGGGACTTTCACTGAAGTAATGACCTGCTTTTAGGGTTAAATTCAAGCTCTAACATTACGTTTTAACAGTCCATAAAACTGAACACATGAATGTTTTCTCTTTGCTTTTTAAAAGGCACATTACCCATCGCTCTCCATGGGGCCAACTTAGGTTTCCAATTGGCAGTGTCTTTCCTTACTAGTGTACAACTTTGGAAAAAAAGCATAGTTACAGTGAGAATTGAGAAATCTGGGGTTTTTTTGGTTGTTGTTCTTAAAACTAGTTTTTACTTTTTTTTTTTTTTTTTTTTT
>NW_006792448.1:3450285-3464351 GCF_000442215.2 Lipotes vexillifer
CAGCAGGAACTTAGGTGTTCATTATGAGGCAGCACCATCACATTTCAAGTATTTTATGTTGAAATATCTAACTTGATTTTCTTTTGAAGTAAATATTTATATAGGTATTTGGAGAATGTTTTGTATTTGCAATTTGAAGATATTTGAAATCTACATTTACTTTCTATACTTAATGACTTCCTTTGTTCTAAACTTGAACCTTGTGAAGTGTTTTTTGCCACTCTTTTTCATATTCGCCCTCCTGCTGCCCTTTTAGAAGTCATCACTGAATTCTGAGCTGCCAAGTTTAGCAGGCTTCCCTCCATTATCATACTACTTTCTTCAGTGTTTGCATCATTGACTATACTCTCTTTATCTAGATTTCTAAAAAATCACACAAAGAGACATAGATTAGGCCCATTCCTCCTGCTACAAATGTTGGATAAAATGTAAAACATTTTTGGTCATATATATATATATATATATATATATATAGAGAGAGAGAGAGAGAGAGAGAGAGAGAGAGAGAGAGCTGATCTAGAGAGGAGGGGTGAGAGGGAGAGAAAACTCCCCAGGTACCAGAAATTTAGAAAATCAGTGTCAAGGAAAAGCTGGCCTTGGGGCATTTATTAGATGAATAATTCAGTAGCTGGGGCTGGGGTTGTAGTGCCATTTGGGGAAAGGAGATAAAATTCTGGGAACTGTATACTAAAATATATATATCTATATCTCTGTTCTGATATCATTGAAACTTCTGTGGCCTCTGAGAAAAACAAGCCTCAAGCTTCTCTATGGAAAAACTAGAAAAACACTAGTTTGTAGTGTTTTTGTAGAGGGACTTAAATATCACATGAAGGCCAAGCAGGGTAAATAAAAAGCAGACACTAGCTAGATGAATAGTGGGTTTTTTAAGTAGGTAATACATTATTGTATTCAAATTCAAAATTCCAAATTCAAAAGATACAAAAGGATATACAGTGAAAAGTCTCTTTGCCAGCCTGTCCCTGCCACCCAGTTGCCTTTCCAAAGGCAAGTAGCATTACTAGGTTTTCTTGTATTGCTCCAGAGATTTTATGCATATGTGAGCAACTTTGTGCATATATTACCTTTTAGTACAAAAACTGGTTCTGGGGCTTCCCTGGTGGCGCAGTGGTTGAGAGTCCACCTGCCGATGCAGGTGACACGGGTTCGTGCCTCGATCCGGGAAGATCCCACATGCCGCGGAGCAGCTGGGCCCGTGAGCCATGGCCGCTGAGCCTGCGTGTCCTGAGCCTGTGCTCCGCAAAGGGAGAGGCCACAACAGTGAGAGGCCCATGTACCGCAAAAAAATAAAACAAAAAATAAAAACAAATTAATTTTTTTTAAAAAGCTGGTGCGTCTTGTAGATTATTCCATGTCAGTACATAATGAGTACTTTTTAACTTTTTCTTTTGGTTGCACAGTATTATTCTGTATGGGTGTCTATAATATATTTCATCAGTCCTCTGTTGATGGACATTTATTTCCAGTCTTGTGGTATTAAAAATAGTGCTGTAATAAATAACTTTGTTTATACATCATTATACACATACATAGGATAGATTTCTAGAAGTAGGTCAGAGGATATCTACATTTGTATTATTTATTTTAGGGAATGTACTTTATTCATGTTTTGAATAGGTAGTAAGAGCACATGGTGCAAAATTCAAAAGGGACAAAATAGTAAATAATGAAAGTAACTCTCCCTCAGATCTCTTAACTCCTGCTACCCAGTTCCATATCCTTCTAGAGCTGCTCTGTTCAATAGTTAGCCACTAGCCACATGTGGCTCTTGAACACTTGAACTGTAGCTAGTCCAAATTGAGATGGGCTGCATTTGTAAAATACACACTAGATTTTTAATAATTAATTAAAAATAGAGTGTAATATATCTCCATTTTTTTTTTTTTTTCCTTGCGTTATGCGGGCCTCTCACTGTTGTGGCCTCTCCCATTTGCGGAGCGCAGGCTCAGTGGCCATGGCTCACGGGCCCAGCCGCTCCGCGGCATGTGGGATCTTCCCGAAACGGGGCACGAACCCGTGTCTCCTGCATCGGCAGGCGGACTCTCAAGCACTGCGCCACCAGGGAAGCCCATATCTCCATTTTTAATACAGATTACACATTGAAATAATATTTTAGAGATATAGTAGGGTATATTAATAAAATTATTAAAATGATTACTTTTAACTATTTTTACTTTTTTAATGTAGCTAATAGAAAATTTACAGTCACATGTGTGGTTTGCATTCTATTTCTGTTGAATGGCTCTGACTTAAAGAAATTCCATATATATATATATAAACAAGTCTGAATGCATGAGAATTCCTCTTATCAGGCCTTTTTTTTTTTTCCTTTGCATTATAATCTGTAGCATCAGAAATCTTGATGTTGGTTAAAACATACCAGGTGGTTCTTTACTGTCACATTTACTCTCAACATTTACCATGATCATAGTGGGTCTCATCAGTGAAAGTCATGCTTCCATTGACTTTTACGATGTTTGTCCACTTTAGAGAGAAGCCTGATATTACGCTTTTTTAAAAAAAAATTAATTAACTTATTTATCTTTGGCTGCGTTGAGTCTTCGTTGCTGTGCGTGGGCTTTCTCTAGTTGCGGCGAGCGGGGGCTACTCTTCGTCGCGGTGCGCGGACTTCTCGTTGCGGAACACGGGCTCTAGGCGCACGGGCTTCAGTAGTTGCAGCACGTGGGCTCATTAGTTGTGGCTCGCGGGCTCTAGAGTGCAGGCTCAGTAGTTGTGGAGCACGGGCTTAGTGGCTCCGCGGCATGTGGGATCTTCCCAGACCAGGGATTGAACCTGTGTCCCCTGCACTGGCAGGCAGATTCTTAATCACTGTGCCACCAGGCAAGTCCGCTGATATTACTTTTGCTACATGTTTTTGAACCTGCTCCAGTCTGCACTGGTTGCCTACACCTAGTACACAGCAGTTGTCCTTGGATCCCCCTTCACTGTCATTTTATGGGGTTCACTGTCATTTTATGGGGTTCCTTAGCCTTTCTCCTTTGTTAGATCTCCTATTCTTTTGCTCTCCTTTCTTTTGATGAAACATATCCTTCAGGACTTCCTTTGAGAGAGAGAGTGTGTGGAAAATATTTGGAGATGTTACATGTCTGAAAATACCTTTATTCGATCCTGGGTGGGTAATAGAATTCTAGGTTAAAAATAATTGTTTTTCAGAATCATGAGGGCATTGCTCTGTTGACTTCACTTAGTGTTACTGTTGCGAAAATCAAATCCATTCTGATTCTTTTCTGTATGACCTTTCAAAAAATTTATCCCTGGAGAATTTTGGCTTTTCTTAGCATTCAGAAGTTTCATAGCCACCAACCTTGATGTGGATGTGTTTCATCCATTGTCCTGGGGTCTTGATGGGCCTTTTCAATCTGGAAACTCCCATCTTTCAGTTCAGGGGATATTTCTTGATTTCTTTGACTGATAGTCTCCCCCCAGCCCCACCCCCCCCAATCATCTCTGATGTCTTTCTGGAAGTTCTGTTTGGACATTTGACCTCCTGAACTGGTCCTCTAATTTTCTTCATTTTTCTCCACTATTTTCCATCTTTACTGTTGTTCTGCTTTCTGGGAGATTTCCTATACTGTATCTTCCCACACTTCTATTGTACACCCCCCTCCATTTCTGCTCTCAAGTCATCCAAGAGCTCTTCTTTTGTACTTTGAATGTTCCCTTTGTAAAGTATGTTTCCTTTGTAGAACATGCTGCTCTTGCTTCAGGGTTGCTATATCCTCTCTTGTTTCTCTGGGTATAGTGATGATTTTGACGATGTTTTCTTTCTCTGTATAGTCTCAAACTTCTTGAAAGTTGCATTTTTCTATTTTTGCTTGCATTTTTCCTCAGATAAACCAAGTTATCCTTGATTAAGAAGGTGGGGTCTAAAAAGCCGATTGGAAACTAAGCGTGTGGGTCTTCTTTCAGTTTCACTGTAGAGTGATCTGAGTGGGCCGTTTGTTGGTAAACTCTCAATATTAGTATCTGTATGTTTTTCCTCCTGGGTTGGTCAGGTAACCCGGAGAGGAGTCTTGATCTGACTAAATGGGTAAAGGTCTGGCTGCTACTATCTTGGGAGCCAGAACTCAGTGGACGAAGGGGTTGGGAGTGTCTGCTTTTAGCGTGCTTATGTTCATTTACTCCCTCTCTTCTCCTCACGGGACCCAGGCCACCTCCTAGTACAGGTAGACTGTTTTACTCTCTGCCAAGAATAAACATTTAGTCTTCTGGAGAGGAGAGGAGCAGTTACCCAGTGGCATAGAGTGGGGAAGTGGATCTCAGTATCCGATTGCTTCTCAAATATCCCTCACCCAATCCTGCCTATTTTATCTCCTTCCTCCTTCTGGCCCTCAGTTCCTGCTGTGACTGGTGGTGTCTGCTACTTAGCCTTTTGAGAATTCTGCTGTGTGAATCAGGATGTTTCTCCACAGGTAGCCTAGAGTTAGTAAGTAGTCTCTGATCTGTTCACAGTTATTACTCATCCGTCCGTTTTCCAGTCGCCACATTTTGCTTGTTTTCTTCCTACTCTTCTCCCTATCCTCATGAAATGGTCTTTTCTTTTTTCTTTTTAAATTCCTTTATTGTGTGTTGAGTTTGTTTTTTGTTTGCTGTCTTCACTTGCAACCCACTGATTAAAGTTTTCCATTAAAAATTTTTAAGGATGACCCTTTGAAAGAATTGGAATAGAATGTATAACTCCAAATCAGTGGGGATGAGGCGGTGGAAATAAAGAATATGTGATCATTCAACTAGAAGGCAGGAAAAGAGAAAAAAGAAGCAAAGAAATTGCTTAAGAATTAGAAAACAAAATAAGATGATAGAAAATAAGCTTAAATATCTCCATAAACCAATATATAATTTCAGATTAAGCTTGCTGGTTAATGGAGAATGAAAAATTAAAAATTAACTAAATGCTTTTTATTAGTAGATACACTTGAAACTATGATGACACAGTTTTAAAGTAAAGGGAAAAGATGCAAAAAGATGTACTAGGCATAAACTCCATTTGGGCTGCTGTAACAGAATTCCATAGACCGGGTGCCTTATAAACAACAAAAATCTATTTCTCACAATTCTGGAGGCTGGGAATTCCAAGTTCAAGGTGCCAGCAGATTTGGTGTCTGGTGAGGGCTCACTTCCTACTTCATAGACAGCTATCTTTTTGCTGTAACCTCATATGGCAGAAGGGGGCAAGGGAATTCCCTGGGGTCTCTTTTATAAGGGCATTAATCCCATTCATGAGGGCTCCACTCTCGTGACCTAATCACTTCCCAAAGGCCCCACCCCCAGATACGATCACATTGGAATTAGGTTTCAACATGTGAATTTGGGTGCAGGGCAGGGCAGGTGTGGTAGGGACAGTCTATAGCAGTCTATATGGTAACATTAGCAGAATTACAAGGGTAAGTCAGCAAATGTGTAATAATCATTGTAGGAGATTTTAACATACCTCACAGTAATTTAAGAAGAGATAGGTAAAAAAATAAGGTTATACAGCACTGGAAATGTGCAGTTAGCAAGCATGCAACAATTACAATTATATTCTTTTCCGGTACACATGGAATTTTACAAAACTTGGTTGTGTACTAGACCTCAGAGCAAATGTTGACAAATTCCTAAGAATTTGTACCTTAAAAATCATGTCCTTGGACCCTAGTGCAGTTAAGTTAGAAACATAACAGGAGGATAGCAACAACAGCTCCCAAATCCATAGTTGTATGCTGAAAAAAACATACTTCTAAATTTAAGAGCAACTCATAAAAATTAGAAAATGTTTAGGATGATGAAAATACTATCAAAACTGGGATACAGGGCTTCCCTGGTGGCGCAGTGGTTGAGAATCCGCCTGCCGATGCAGGGGACACGGGTTCGTGCCCCGGTCCGGGAAGATCCCACATGCCGCGGAGCGCCTGGGCCCGTGAGCCATGGCCGCTGAGCCTTCACGTCCGGAGCCTGTGCTCCGCAACGGGAGAGGCCACAACAGTGAGAAGCCTGCGTACCGCAAAACAAACAAAAAAAAACAAACAACAACAACAACAGTGCATTACTATATGCCAGCAACAAACAAAATCTAAATTTTAAAAAGCCGCCCTTTAAAATGGCAACACAGACTACAAAATACCTAGGAAAAAATAAAAACACATGGGACCTTAATGGAAAAAATTATAAGACCCATATGATATTCAATTATAAGAAGATATACTTGTGTTTATGAATAGAAGCCAGTGTATCGTGTCAGTTTTCCTCCACTTATTTATAAATTGTGTCATTCCAGTTAAAATCACAGGTGAAAGAGAATTCACTTTATCAGATTTCAAGACATATTGTATAGCTTTAATGGTTAAGACATGATGGTATTTGTCTCAGATATAGACTAATGGAAGGAAAGAAAAAAAGCCTAGAAACACAAATAGCATTTGTAATGACTAGGGAAAAGATGCAGTATATGGTGCTGGTGTACTTGATTATTTCTGTTGAGCGGAAGATACCTACCTCACATCATACACACAAAAAAATTACAAGTGTGAAAAGCGAAACTTTACACTTTGACTTTTAAAAGGTGACAGCATATGGAAGGATCTTTAAGCAGGTACAAGTATATACATATGATTTAAAATACTGATAAATTTGAGCACATTAAAGTGAACTACTTAAGTATAAAAAAGGCCATCAAAAGTCACTTGCTAGGTGAAGATACATGTGACATGTGTAATTAACAAAAGATTATTATCCAGAATATATAAATAATTCCTGTGAATTAAGAAAAAGATGGTGAATGTGAACAAATGATTCAAAGGAATAGGATCCTGAAAAGTCAGTAAACATGAAAATATTCTCAAACTTCTTAGTAGTTGGGGAAGTGCTAAACATCGACAGCCCTCTGTGTTGCACCCCATCCTTTTGACAAAAGTTTGAGGGACCAAATAATGTGTTAGTGATACTGGGTAAAATAGGAACTCATATTTCCTTGGTGGGAATGACAATTAGTGTAACCATGTTGATAGCATTTGGTAAAGTTGTATATGTGCATGTCCTACTATGCACCATTTCAACTCCTTGGTGTCTGTCCTAAGGCAGTGGTTTTCATATGTTTTTTTTACAGACCTATGGTGGGAAATATGTTTTACATGAGACACAGACTGAATTAAAATTTTTGAAATAATTGAGTGCGCTCTGTTTTCTACTGTATTCTGTTTTTCTATTTTTTTTTCTTTTCTGTTCTTTTAAAAAAGATACTTCTCAGGATCAACTAAGTTGATTTCACATTCATTAATGGTTCACAACCCTCAATTTAGAGAAATGGCAGAGGATAACATATGGTAGAATGTCTCTTAAGAGTGTGTGTGTGTGTGTGTGTGTGTGTGAGGTTGCAGTGTAAAATTGTATTTCTCGCTGTGGAGCTTCTTTTTTGATCAAGAAGTTCAGAAGTTTCTGTCCTTAAAGAGCTCTCATATACGAATGAGAAGATATATGCCAGACTACTCATGGCAGCTTGTAAGAGTGGAAAATTGGAAACCAAAAGGAGACTAGACAGTGAACTGTGATAGAGTCATACAATGGAGTGGTATATGACAGCTAAATGAAGGCATTAGAGTTGAGGATTATATATGTATAATATATGCTATATTATAACTATCAGCATGGATAGTTATAATAATGAGTGAAAAAAGCGAAGTTACATGAGCAGTGTTTAAAAGTTTGACACAGATTTATAAAATGTGCAAAACTTCATTGTATGGATACCATATGTATCAAAACCCTTTAATGACCATGTGGGAAGGTCAAGATAGTGACTCTCCCTGAGAAACAAGAGGGAGGAGAGTGGGATCATAAAGCTGTTCATAGGGGACTTCAGCTGTGTCCATCTGTCATGTCTTACGTCTCACATCTGATCAAATACTGCAAAATGCTGAGAGTTGACAGAGCTGGATGGGAGATCCAAGGCTGTTTCAATATATTGATTTTTTCGTGTGACTGAAATAGTTTTTTTAAATGTACCAGCCACAATAAAACCCAAGATGGAGGAATAAGCAAATTTAATGAGATGTACAGAAAATTAGACAACTTATTGATGGGTATTAAGTCCAAAATAAATGGAAATATCTCATTTTCATAAATGGGAATACTCAATATCATAAATGAATCTAAATTCATCGCACTTCCAAAGTGCTATAGGGTTTTGGTGGAATTTGACAAGCTCAAATTAAAATAACTAACATAAGTTTGAAAAATGAGGGAGGGTATCAAAACTTGCTTGAAAGTAATAGTAGTAGTAGTGGTAGTGTAGATACGAACAAGCATATACCAATGAACAGAATATGAAGTCCACAATCAGACATTTATTTATAGGGATTTGGTATGTGACAGAGTGGCATTTTGAATTAGTAAAGGAAAGATAAACTATTTAATAAATGGTGCTGATAAAATAAGCTGTCCTTACAGGAGATACTTAGATCGCCATCTCAACCCTTAAAAAGAAATTCCTGATAAGTTACGCACCTAAATGTGAAAGGCAAATCTAAAGTATCTACAAGAATATCTAGAGGGGGCAATATCTTTATAAAATCAGGGTATCTCTTTGTGTCTCAGATTCCTCATTGGTAAATAATAGTACCCACCCCACTGGATTCTTATGAGAATTTAATGAGTTAATGCTTACCAGAGTATTACACTAACGTGTCATTGAGTAAGCACTCAATAAATATTTCCTACTGTATTTGGGTGCAGAAAGGGATTTCTTTTTTTTTTTTTTTGCGGTACTTGGGCTTCTCACTGTTGTGGCCTCTCCCGCTGCAGAGCACAGGCTCCGGACGCGCAGGCCCAGCGGCCATGGCTCACGGGGCCTAGCCGCTCCGCGGCATGTGGGATCTTCCCGGACCGGGGCACGAACCCGCGTCCCCTGCATCGGCAGGCGGACTCCAACCACTGAGCCACCAGGGAAGCCCAGAAAGGGATTTCTTTAAAAAGAAGCAAAGTTGTGTCGTAAAAGATTTTAGATTAAAATATAAATTTGTATATACTGAAAGACAATGTAAGAAAAGGAAAAACATTCTAAGGATTTGGAGATTTTTTTGTAATACATATTCAGTGATAGGGTTTATATCAGAATAAAACAGTACGCAAAGAACAGCAAGTTGAAGACTGCAAAGAAAATGAACCGTAGTTTGATAAGACGTAGAGAATGCTATTTGCAAAACTATTTTACAGTTGTTAATAACTTGAAGGTTTTATTTGCTAGTTCAGGATAATCAGACCTCTTACTTAACTGAAACTTTCCAGTGAGTAATCTTGGAATCCCAATTTTACTAAGGTATCACTTGATAAGCTTTCTTACTTAGCTGTAAAGATAGTCTTCCTATTCTGTTGAAACTTGCATTGTATAAGTATCAGTTATAGCTGGAATTAGGAACAGAGTTCATATCTGAACTTATTTTTCAATTCTTGCAGATGTTGGGAAAACATTTCTAACTTTAGTAGAGAGCTTGCTGCCACACTATTGAAGGAAATCTGTATATTATGTAAATGGCTCACATCTCGATAACTTGATCATAAGTCTAATTTTCTTATTTTCTTACTCCATTTTGTCTTCAACTTGGAACATGGAGAAGTCGATACCTTGTAAAAAACCTAAACTCAGTCTGTTTACATTTCAAAACTATTGGCTAAATATACCTTAGCTATTTAAAATGCTCAGCTAATTAAAGTGTATTATCAGCATTACTGAAAAATATTATTTTATTGCATAATCGAAAAATTCTCCAGAGATAATTAGCCAGGAGTCAGCCAGCCATGATTACTAAAACGTGACAAGTTAAGGCTGGTAACTTTAAATGAACACATAGTTCCAAAGTGGTCATAACTGCTCTTCTGAGACATGGGACATTGAAATCATGTGGCAATACTAGGTCATGAGGTTATTCAGATGACCCAGAATAGGCGTAAACTTTTCATGTTTTCATTTCCATGAAGAAAAAAAATTTTTAAGATTTTACAGAAAGTTTGCAGATCCCCAAGAATACATCTTAACTCGCAAGAAACATTTCTAACAGAAATCTAACAGAGAACCTGTTTACTCAGATTCTTCCTAACGCTGGGAATCCCTTTCATTTTTGCTGCATATGTAAAAGTTTAATTTTTATTCATTTTCCTAGGCTGAATTCTCATGGATGGATTAATTAAACTAAAGTTATAGGCACTTTTAGATAGAGTCTTGTTATATTTGCTTGTTCTGTCAGTTTTTCGCAAGGAACGGGGATCCCTAGTGTAACACAAGAGTTTTGTTCTAAGGATAAAATCGGTGTGGGGCTGAAACAGTGCCCGCGGAGCCCTCAAGAATCCAAGCCTTCTCCGCAGGTCTAGCTCTGCCTTGCTTGGGCGTGCTCTCTTGCCCTGACTACCCTCTCTCCTGAGCCTCTGCTGTATTTTCTGCTGCACCCTGGTTATGTGATGAACACAGTTAGTTACGTAAAGCCGTGTATTAATACGGACCCTATAACCTTAGCCTTCAGATTTGCTTCTGCTTCTGTGTTCTAAATAGGGGTTAGTGCATCATTCCACACTGCTCAGTTATATTGGTTAGTGGCCGTAATTCTCGAATCCTCCTTTTCCCTAAACTGCCCACATCCACTTGGCCAATAACATATGTGAATTGTTTCTGAAATCACTGAAGTAATACTAACATTAGCACTAACTTGTCTTCAGTTTTTTAAACTGGGCTGCCTCACTCTCCCCTGTCTCCTACCACGTTGCTTCCTTGTACTCTGAGTTCTAG
Organism: Lipotes vexillifer; assembly: GCF_000442215.2. Lineage (NCBI taxonomy): Eukaryota > Metazoa > Chordata > Mammalia > Artiodactyla > Lipotidae > Lipotes > Lipotes vexillifer. The sequence goes on from NW_006792448.1 coordinate 3,461,081, forward strand.
TAATACCTACATTTTTTTGGGTAACTCCTAAAACGTTTCCTGTCTCTTGAAAACCTGCTGAACTTTCTGCCTGGTATTCTCTCTCTCTCTTTCTCTTTCTCTGTTCGCACTTCTGCCGTGTGTTGCTTTTGTGATACCTCTCCCTTCCAAAGGTTGAATTAATAAGCATGTTCTCTGTGCTTGGATAAGACTGTCACGTGGTATTGAGGTTTATATAGCTGGCTTCACTAGAGCGTGCTTTGTGACACAGAGTAGGAATTCAGCAGAGGTCGAAGGTAGCCAAATACACCTTTTGCTGCCTGGTAGTTGCAAATGTCTACTTTGGTGGATTATTACATGTGTTTGATATAGTTTTTTGTGTTTGCTTTATTTTTTCAAGTTGTAGTTTCATATACTACAGTATTTTTAAATTATAGTATTTACTGTAGTGTACTATAATATATGGCATTTTTATATATACTTATTTATGTGTGTTATTATAGCATCTCCCACTCTAGACAGCTTAATGGTGCTACCTACTGTCAAGCTCTCGTTGCTGTTCTTTACTTACCTTACAGTTCCCTAACTGGGCAAACCTCACTTTCCCACCATTTCTGCTGTATTGCTAAAGAAAGTCACATAATCCTGCTTTTTGGCTCCTTTCAGATTTTTAGCATCTAAACCACAGTTGGGCTATCAGGGGTGCCAGGGCAGCATTGTTATGTGGAATTCCAGAGATGTCCCTATAAAAGGGTTACTATGGCCAAATAAATTTGTGAAATTTGGCATGCTATATTACCTCTTGTGGGAGACCCTTGGGACAGTCTCCTGAATTGAGGTTGGGACCTGTTAATTGTTTTTCCCTTTTGAGGGGAATGAATATGATTATTAATTAGGTTGTGACCATTATTTTCTAGCAAACTGTACCAAGGCCTAAGGATCTTCAGTTTGGAAGACCATTTTTGAGAATGGTCTTTTGAGAATTCAAAGTCCTTTTTTGAGAATTATACTAACTTTTTTTTTTTTTTTAAAGTAAATGTATACCTCTGTTGCAGCAGCCTTGCCACCGCTGCCCCAGATAAGTTTGTGATTGGATGTCGTTTGGGCTCTCACTGTTTGTTCTCAAATAATAATAAAAAATCCCTCCCACATCCACGGCCCTGTTCCCCAACATATACCTAGATGTGCTTGCAGATGCTCACCTCCAAGTCGTGGGCAGACACTTGTTGGCTTACTTAACATCCTTGGTCAATTGCCACCTCCTCCCTTCTGAAACTTACAGTATGCGTTGGCATATTGAAGGTCTGATAAGTTCTTAAATAAAGAAGTCCATTTAACTTTGCTTGTTTGAAACTTCTTAATGTATTTGTTTAGATGCTTTTTAATTTTTTTGAATTGTAATTTACATTGATAAATGCCCAAACTTTAAATTTTCAGTTCTGTGAGTTTTGATACTTGTGTACTCACATGTAATACTTCTCAAAATAAGATAGAAAACAGTCTTATCACCCCAGAAAGGTATTTGTGCATCGGACCAAGCATTTCTCTGTGTGTTCCTCCCCTTTCCTGAGACAGTCATTTGACTTCTGTCACTATATTAGTTTCCCCAGTTGTTGGAAGTCATAAGTGGAATCAGTATATATTTTGAGTGTCTTTTTCCCAGCATGATTTTTTTTTTTAACATCTTTATTGGCGTATAATTGCTGTACAATGGTGTGTTAGTTTCCGCTGTATAACAAAGTGAATCAGCCATACGTATACATATATCCCCATATCTCCTCCCTCTTGCGTCTCCCTCCCTCCCACCCTCCCTATCCCACCACTCTAGGTGGTCACAAAGCACCAACCAGCATGATACTTTTGAGATTCATCCATGTTGTGAAGTGTATAAGTAGCTCACTCATTTTTGTTCCTGAGCAGTATTCCATTGTATGAATATACCACAGTTGTTTGTTTTATTTTTTTCAGTTTTCTTGAGATTTGGGCTCTTTCCAGTTTGGGGCCATCATGAGTTATGACTACTGTGAACATTCTTGTATAAGTCTTTTTTTGTGAACTTAAGTTTTCATTTTTCTTGAATATGTCTAGGAGTGGAATTGTTGTGATATAGGGTAGATGTATGTTTAACTTTTTAGGAACTTGCCAGTTTTCCAAAGGCACTGTACCATTCATTTTACATCACATCAACAGGGTATGAGCATTTCCCGCTGCTCCATATGTTAGGCTGAATAATGGTCCCCAAAGACATCCAGGTCCTAGTCCCCAGAACCAGTGAATGTTATTTATATGGCAAAAGGGACTTTCCAGATGTGGTTAAGGATCTTGAGATGGGGAGATTATTGTGTAATATCTGGGTGAGCCCTAAATGTAATCACAAGTGTCCTTATAAGAGGGCAGATAGAGGGAGGTTTGACCTGAGATGGAGAAGGCAGTATGACAATGCAAGCAGAGATTGGAGTGATGTGCTTTGAAGATGGAGGAATGGGGCATAAGCCAAGGAATACGGGAGACCACTAAAGGCTGAAAAAGGCAAGGAAGCAAATTCTCCCGTCAGACCCTCTGGAAGGAAACAGTCCTGAGTATACTTTGACTTTCTTGAATTCATTGAAACTCATTTTGGTAAATCTGTGGTGGTTTAAAGCACTGAGTTTGTGATAATTTGTTACAACAGGAATAGGAAACTAATATATTCTACATCTTCACCAACATTTGACAGTGTCAGAATATTTTTAAACCATTCTAGATAGTGTGAAATGCATTGTGGTTTTAATTTGCATTTTCCTGAAGATTGTTGATATTAAACACCTCCTAATGTGCTTATTGGCCATTCCTGTATCCTCTTTCATGCAATATCTGTCATTTGTCCTTTGCCTATTTTTTAAAAAATGGAGTGCACTTTTTTCTTTGACTTGCAGTTCTTTATATATTCTATATGGTAGCCCTTTATCTCAAATATTTATAGCAAATATTTTTTCTCTAGTCTGTGACTTACTCGTTCTTTAGTGGTGTCTTTTGGTAAGCAGGCATTTTAAGTTTTGATGAGGTTTGTGTTATTTATATTTCTTTTGTGGTTAGTGCTTTTTATGTCTTAAGGACATAAAAGTATTTTGTGTTTTCCTCTAAGAGTTAAGATTTTGCTTTCCTATTGAGGATGGTATAAGATAGTGCTTGAGGTTTACTATTTTCCATGTTTTTGAAAAGCTGTTGAAAGAATGTTGAAAATAGATTGACTTGGTGCCTTGGTAGAAAATGAGTTGACTGTATATGTATGGGTCTATTTCTGGACGCTCTT
>NW_006792448.1:3464373-3473600 GCF_000442215.2 Lipotes vexillifer
CACTATCTTTTTTTTCTTAATGCCCACTCTATACTCTTGATTACTAAGGCTTATTTCAGTGAGTCTTGAAATAAGGTGGTATAAGTCCTCAAAAATCCTTTTTCCTTTTTCAAGATTGGTTTTATTATTCTAGATCTCTTTTGTTCCATAGGAATTTTACCATCAGCATATCAGTTTCTTTTTAAAAAATCCTGCTGGGATTTCAACAGAGATTACATTTATATATCAAACTGCGAAGAATGGACATTTAAATAATATTGAGTCTTCCAGTCTATGAACATGGTCTGTCTTCATCTCAGTCTTCTTTCATTTACCTTAGCAATATTTTGCAGTTCTTAGTGTAGAGGTCTTGAGTATCTTTCTTTAGATTGACCTATAGATTTTTTTGTTGTTGTTGCAGTTATAACTGGTATTTCTTTAAATTTCATTTTCTCTTTGTTCTTTGCTTGTATATAGAGATACACTTAATTTTGTATGTTGACCTTCTATCATGAAACCTTGCTAAATTCACTTCCTAATTTTACTAGTGTTTTTGTAGGTTCTGTGCAGTTTCCAATGAAGACAGTCATATCACCAGAGAATATACTTCTTGCTTTCCAATCTTTATGCCTTTTATTTCTTTCTTGCCTTATTGTGCTGGCTGGAACATTCAGTGCATTATTGAATAGACGTGGTGACAGTGGACGTCCTTGTCTTATCCTCAGTTATAAGGGAAAGGGACTTAATGTTTCATCATTAGATATGTTGCTGGCTTTAGGTTTTTCATAGATGTCGTTTTCCAGGATGAAGAACTTCTTCCCCCTTTCTATTTCTAGTTCTCTGAGGGTTTTTAATCATGGATAGATATTAAATTAACATCGTCAAATACCTTTTTTTTTTTTCCCTGCATCAGTTAAGAGAATCATAAGGATTTTTCTCCTGTATACTGTAACTGAGGTGCTTGATTTTTTTTTCTTTTCTTTTTTTTTTTTTTTTAACTGTTAAACCAGTTTTGCTCCTTGGGATAAACCCCACTTGGTGATGATGATTACTTTTTCTTTATACGTTACTGGATGTGATTTGCTAATATTTTGTTAAGGATTTTTCCTTCTAGTAGTAGCAGACCTTTGCTTTTTGTATTAGTGCAGGATCTTGGGCCAAAGACAGTTTCTTGCTCCTGGCCCATTGTCATATCGATAGCTTTGCTTTCTGTTCATTCCTTAGCATCAGGGTATGTTTGTCTGCCACTGGTGGTGGCAGTGTTTCCTGCCTTCCTCTAGGGGTAGACTGTGGTTATGTTACATGGTGAAAGGCTTGTTTGTATGTGGGAGGTGGGCAAATAGGTTCTGCTCCCCCCACCCTCCCAGATAGTACACAGCTTTTGCTTTACTCTTCCCTTTCAGGCAGGGGAACTTTCCTTGGGCCCTGGGTATGAGAGGCTTTCCTGCATCTCCCCTCCCGGTTGAAGGCTTTTGCTTCATGTTAGGTGCCGCTTAAAGGGGAGGAACTCTCTCTCTTCTCTTGCCCCATGCCATTCTTTTTCAAGAGAACTCAGTTGAGAGCCTTTGAAAAGAGCTTGTGAATGAGTGCAGATTCCCCTTTCGTCTGGGTTTTCACTGCCATCCTAGCTGACACTCAGCCATTATCTTTATTTTTATCTTTAATATTCAGCAGATTGACTACTGTATGTTTCCTTTCCATCTGTGGGTTGATATCTGCCATCATTTTTGAGATGATTTTGGCCATTATCTCTTCTTAAGCTTTTTCTGCCCCATTCTCTCTTTTCATCTCCTGCTGGGACCCCAGTTACACTCCACTTAAACCCCAGTTGACATTTGGTCTTGGATGTTCTGGGATTTTTTCTACACTTTTTTTTTTTTCTCTTCATGTTTCAATCTGGGCATTTTAATTTGGCCTGTCTTCAAATTCACAGCTTGTTTCTGTCTTTTTAAATCTATCTAAAGAAATCTTTAATTTCTGATATTGTATTTTTCATTTTTAATGTTTCCCTGTGATCTTTTTTTTATAGCTTCAATGTCTGTGATTAAATTCTCCATTTCATTATTCATGTTGTCTATCTCTTCCATCAGTTTTCATCATAGTTCTTTTAAAGTATGTCTGATAATCCCAAAATCTAGGCCCTCTCTGATCTGATTATATTAATACTTTCATCTTTTGACTTTGGTTTGCTCCTCTCTCTGTCTTGTAATTTTTGATTGAATGCTGAATGTTTGTGTAAAATCAGTACAGGTTGAAGTATATATTATCTACTTCCCCAGAATGGCCCATTGTTTCTTGTGGGGCTAAGTCAACAAGATGTGTGCATAGTCAGCTAGTTCTGGGCTTATTTGCAACTTTATTTTGATTAGTTCAAGTGTTTTGAGAGTAGGATTAAGACTTTACTTTCTGTAAGATTTGTTGTCTTAGCGTAATTTCAGTTATCTCTTTATGCTTTGTATCTGAGCCATCAGCTTTCTGAACAGTGGTGACTTCTCTGCTTTACAGCCTAGCTGCTGGTTTCCTGGTCATTCTGGAGTTCTTTTTGCTCTCCAGTCTTACCCCAGGCTTTTGTGCCTAGTGAGATCTCTCTGTACGAGTAATACCTTCCAGTGCTTTCTCTCAGCAGTCCTTTCCTACCCCAGCCTTGGTAGTTCAATTTCCAGAGTATCTGCATGGAAGTTTCTGTCTCAGCTGTCTTGTCCCACCTCAGCCCTTGGCAGCTGAATGCCTGGAGTCTCTTGGATTGATTTCTCTCACATCTCACCACCACCCCTCCCACTCCCCCACCCCCACCCCGCCCTGCCACCTCCCCAGGGCATTTGAGGAAGACCCTAAGCTTCTTAGGGTACCTCTTAGCTTTCCTGCCCTGTCTTCCAACCTTTGCCATATTTTGGCCAACTCTTGGTGCAGACCTGTGGGATTGAGGGGTTGAGTGGTGCAGACTTGCTCTGTGGAATCCTTGGAATTCTAATGTCTTGTCAGCCTACATGTTACTGTTAAAATGTACTAAAATTTAGGCTGATTTCTCCTTACCTTCACTGTGGTGGGATTATTCCTCCTTAGCCACTCTACCAGGAAAGAGACCATCTGTGGGCCCCTCTTCTATCCAGACTCAATACTTTCTGGAATTTAGTTTCACTTAGGTTACTTTGCATCTTAAACTTTCTGATGGGTTCAGAAAAACCATGATTTTATAGCTTTTCTGTCTTGTTTTGATTGTTAGGGTGAAAGTGATGGTCTATTGTGACTCTGTATCTCCTGATTAGAAGTGGAACTCCTTCATGGAATACTTTCTGATATATAATCTGGCAAATACCTGATAAAGTTTGTTATTTCACTTCACCCTAGTTGATTTTCTACCGTATTTCTCAGAGCTAGGTTTTGAAATGTTTTCCATTCTTCTCAAATCTGAACTCTCCAGTTCTGTCCTCAAATGGTAAATTATCTTATCCCTTACTTTGAGATTAAAGCCATTGACATTAAATTTTAATTGGGCTGGTGGAAAGTGTGGGAAGAATTTGTAGTAGGTGCTTAGAAAACTAGGCAAATGAAAAAGTAACATAATTAGCTCTGGGGAAAGGAAAGAGTTGTACCAAAAAGGAAACATGATTATACAGTAGTAGTTATACAGTAGTAGTTAACTACTAATCTCATCAGGTACAAAACTACCTGGGAGATAATTATTTTTAAGCTTGGAGGAAAGCAAGTGGTCGTGGTGTAAATCCTCATTTTCTGTAGAAAAATCGATAGGTATATCTAAACTTGCTATTTCAAGAGATACCATTACTGAGGTATAAATAGCAAGAATAAAAGTTAAAAGGTTCTCTTGGTGTGAGAAGAGGAGCTATATTTGACTTTACTCACTATGCATGTTGTTACTTAGATATAAATGAAAATATTTTTTAAAAGAGGCTTAATTAAAAATCTTCTCAAGGGGTGGTAAAAGTGAACCAAATCTTTTTTTCACGGACTCTCTTTACCTTTATTTCTTTATTTTTATATTTTTTAACTTTTTTTTTTTTTCTTTGGCTGCTTTGGGTCTTGGTTGCTGCGCACGGGCTTTCTCTAGTTGCAGTGAGTGGGGCCTACTCTTCGTTGCGGTGTACGGGCTTCTCAGTACGGTGGCTTCTCTTGTTGCGGAGCATGGGCTCTAGTTGCGCAAGCTTCAGTAGTTGTGGCGCGTGGGTTTAGTTGCTCTGTGGCATGTGGGATCTTCCCGGACCAGGGCTCGAACCCGTGTCCCCTGCATTTGCAGGAGGATTCTTAACCACTGCGCCACTGGGGAAGTCCCTATGTCTTTATTTTTCTTGTTTACTTTACACTTCATGCCTTTTCCCTTGTTATAACTTTACATTTTACTTTATGGTGCTTGGTTATGAAAGTTTAAAACTTTGGGGATATTGAGCTTGTAAATTTTAAAAAATATTTTTGTTATGTGTTTTGAGAATAGTTTGAAATTCTAAAAAGTGAGGAAAACTTGCTTTTGGTGCAGATACTTTATTGATACTAAGTTAAAAATAAAGTAGTATGGGTAGTGATAAACTTGTCCAGTGTTGATAAAGTTAAAAGATTTTACTTGCAAAATTATTATGTTTGTCCACTTATAACACTGTCTTGTTTTTAGAAGGATTTGTTTCCACAGTTGATTTAAATTATTAAAGTCATTTTCAGGGGTGAAAAAGATAATTTCTGAATGTCTGTTGTGAAAGAAATAATTTGAATTTCTATTGCATTCTGTAATTTGCTGTTGATACTGTGTTGAAACTAGTAGTTGATTGTAAAGTTAGCTTCTAAATTATCCTTTCCTTATCTTTTCTAGGTTAGATTAAGGAGGATATTTTCTTAGAGTGGATCGCTGCCTTTGGTAAGAACATGTCGTCCATCTTGCCATTCACTCCACCAGTTGTGAAGAGACTGCTGGGATGGAAGAAATCAGCGGGTGGATCTGGAGGAGCAGGTGGTGGAGAGCAGAATGGACAGGAAGAAAAGTGGTGTGAGAAAGCAGTTAAAAGTTTGGTGAAGAAGCTAAAGAAAACAGGACGATTAGATGAGCTTGAGAAAGCCATCACCACTCAAAACTGTAATACTAAATGTGTTACCATACCAAGGTAAGTGTTGTTAGATCAGAAATTTGATGGCCATACTGTTGAAAATTGCTTAAAGGAATCCGAAGGGAAGTTGTTGAAATTTTGTTACTTTCAAGTGACCTGTCAATAGTGATTATTACAATATGACAGCTATTTTTAACCTGTCCTATTAATTTTGTTTGACTTGTTAAGACTTGTTTATTTTACAAAGCATTTTCTTGAACAGTGAGAAGGTTTAATCAAGCAAAATAAAATACTTAGATTGTATTTTTATCTTCACTGTCTTCATTTACCTTCATTGCCTAAATGCTTCATTGTGTTATCCTAATTTCTGTGATTGAATGACATTTGAATAAAGATTCAAAGATTTTTCTGTCACTAGTGCAGTAGTGACTGACAGTTTTCTCCTCTCTTGGTCAAAACTTCAGTAAGGAGTGAACAGAGGCTGCTAACATTGTGATGAATTTTATGTAGCTTTTGCTTGAGTTGCAGCATTACTTCTAACAAAGAACAGTATGTGAGACAGCTTCCTAGGTGTCATAGGTGGTCAGAACCTGTCTTGAAGACCTACCTCTTGTATTAGAAGGACCTATTACTTAAGAGGTTGAAGTTTTATTAGTGTAAATTTAATCATTTACAGATCAGTACCACTGTCAGAAATACTGTTTTTTAACCTAAAGTAGCAAGTGGTTTTTAAGTGTTTTAATGTGTACTACTGTAGTTGCGCACATTACAGGGTTTGCGGGAGTGTCAGTTTATAGCATTTTCTAAAAATGATTGTTTTCAGTGTCATACACATAGGCTAGCATATGGCACGTAAAACCATTCTACTTGACACGTTTCTAATGAGTTTTGGGAAATACACTCTGGATGCTTGTTGATAATAGATCCTAATAACACCAGCCTGTCTGCTTGCAAATACTAAGAGTAGAATGTTTCCTCCCTTGTTTGGTAGATTAATTATCCATTTCTTTTACCTCACTTGTTTCATGTATTTCTTAAATAAGTCACTTGTCCTGGTTTATTCTTTTGTTTTAGAAGTGTTTATGAATGCCTGTTGTGTACAAGGCACTGGTTTTAGGCACATGGGATAGATTACAGTATGAACAAAACTCCGAGTTCCTGCCCTCCTCAGGGATAGATGTACACAGTAAAAAGTGGACAAATTAATCTAATTTGAGATGGTAATGAGTACAAAGAAAACAACGACTGAGGGGTAAAACTGCTTTGGATTGGACTGTGACACTTAAGCTGAGCTTTGAGAAGTAGCAGCTAGCTGAGGGAGGTCTTCTAGGCAGAGGAAGGGGTGAGTGTAAAGATGCCAAGTCAGGACATAGCTTATTGTATTGGAGGACTTACTGTATCGCAATAGAGATGGAGTGATACAAAATGAGTACAAAACTTGGAAAGGGTCAGATCATAGAGGGCATCGTAGGGCAGTTTGAATTCTAGTGTCAATGTAATAGAAAGCAAATAAAGATTTTTAAGTGGGTTTTCAGATTTTAATCCATTTTAAAAGAATTTTTTACATTTATATTTTTACAAAGATCATTCTGGCTGCTGGACACACGTGGTTAGGGCTGGGGGTGGGTAGTGGTGTAGTGGTGTGTGTGTGCCTGTGTGTGTGTAGTAGACTGGTGTGGTATAGTGGTCTGCAAGCAGGGAAATCAGGAGGCTATTGAAGCAGTCCAAAATAGAGATGCCAGAGGTTGGGCTGGCATGGAGGCTGTGCTGCCACTGGAAGTGGATGGATTTGGTTGGAAGTTGAACTGACAGGACTTGCTAATGAATTGGTTAAGAATAAGTCAAGTTTTTTGTGTTCATTTTTTCTTGTATAGTGCCTGGTATTTCAGTTCAGTAAACATTTATAAACATACAGTCTTTGCTCTTGAGTTGCTTACTTCCTAGTAAGGGAGGTAAACTTTAAAAAATAAGAAAGATAATTTCATAATGTGCAGGAGGTGTTCTGAAAGATGTATGCTTAGGGAGCTGTGTCCAAAGTGGGGACCATTCCCTCCTCTGCGGCTTGTGGAAAGTTTCCTCCTGGAGAAAGATTGGTGCCTGAGTTGGGTGAAGGTAAAGGAGGAATTTAGTCAGGAGAAGCTCCAGTCATCCAGAGTGACCCTGGGGTGTTGAGATGACTGGTGATGGGGTTCCTGGGAGTGTCAGGTGGGAGGTGGGATATGGCAGGACTCAGAGGCTGTGTGGTAGTGAGGAAGCACCACATCCTGCACGCTGGGGGGTTCACACTGAACATGAGTGTGATTGGGTGATGGGGGAGTTGTCAAAGAGTCTTAGGTAAAGAAGTGGGGAAAATGGTTGTGAGACTGTCAAGAGTGGAGGCAGGGAGACCAGTTAGTATGTTGTCTCCTCATCCAAGGGAGCTGTGTGATCCAGGAAGACAGGGGGCTATGCTTTTGCACAGCTTCATCTAGGGCTCCGGTGCCAGTGTGGTGAGGTTGTTGGCAGAACAGAACTGAGAGGAGAGTCATGCAGTCCTGTCTCTTAAGGAGATACAGTAGGAAGCAGCCTCATGATTGCAATGTATAGACCTTCTATTTAAACTGTAGAAGTCCCTTTAGTCGAATTTCTTTTCCTTATTTTCCGGTCTTCGTTTTACAGTCTAGTTTTTAGAGATTTTTTTTTTTCCATATTCTAGGGCTTTTTCATCATTTAAAGATTTTTTTTCCCTGCACTTTTACCTGAGTAATGAAAGTGAAGTGGCTGGCGCTTGTCCAGTATCTTGTTTTTCACTCTTTAAAAGTTCCTTGAAGCTTAGAAACTTGCTTGTCTAATTTGGTGGTCTTTTTTTTTTTTTTAACATTTCAAGAAATGTAGATTTGTTAATATTGGCTGTTTATCAAAAAACTTAAGTTTCTTGCACTATATTCTGGAGCAATATATTTTATAAAGTTTGTTTTTAATAGTAGAACAGTTATATTGTGTCAGATTATTAGTCATCTCTTAACTACTAAATGTATTTAAACATTCAGGCAACTCTTAATTATATAGACTGTAAAAGGTGGGGAATGGGTGTGGAAAGGGTCCATTATGGAGGAATCCAAACCCTAACTTAAGCAAAAGTATTTAAAATGTAATTCATGGTGGATTTACTGTAAGCTTATTAACTTAAAATTGCAAAGAAGTTGTCAATAAAATACCTTAAGATATTGATGTATTCATCATGCATTAATGAACATGAAACATAAATTACTTAATTTTTTAAAATGACAAATGTTTTCTGTTAAAAAAAACCCTGTTTCATTGACTCTTCTTAACAGTTTCCTTTCCTCCACCTCCCACCTTCTAATGTTAGAGTGGGACTAAATTGCGGATAGAAACATAGTCCTGACTTTATTTCCCTCCCATCCCCCTCACGTAATTAACTCTGCCTTCATTGCTTTGTCTCTGAAGGGATTGAAGCTACTACCCATATGTGTCACTGCTTCCTTCCTACTGTTTTATATGGTGACACAAAGTGATTCATGGGTAGATCTTAACCTATTAAGCTACAATGAGCTGAATAGTATAAAGTTTCATGAAGCTTTTCCATCTCAATTTTTTGAGACTAACAAATGGAGGACAACTCAGTCATAAAATCGGAATGGCAATTGATATTTAGGTAATGAATCAGAAGAAAAAAAAAGTGACTTTCAGTGCATTTAATCTACAGTAAAGCAAAATCCAAACAGCAGTGGGGATGGAGAGCTTTGTAAAGTTTAAAACAAGTGGCTGTGAGGTCTGAAATGCCAATTTGATAATATCCATTGTACATAAATGTGTAGGAATGAAGAATCTATTTTCATAAACATAAATTATAAGGGCTTTCCTAAGGTGGTACTTTGACCATATAATTACATTTTGATCTTTCATCTTGAGGAAATAATCAGGAATATGGTCCAAGATTTCTGGTGTTCATTTCAGCATTGTTTATAACAGCGAAGAATGAGAGAAACCCAATCCTAACCCACAGTTTCCTTAATTCTAATAATAAAGGAAACTTAACCCAACTCATTTTGTACCAGAATTGAAAATGAATAGTAAAAGTAAAGTTTATATCAATCTTACTCATAAAAACAAATGCAAAAATTATAAATGAAAAAGCTTGAATTATAAAAATAAAACCACAAAGTCATGACTAGGTAAGGTTTATTGCAGGAA
>NW_006792448.1:3473610-3481595 GCF_000442215.2 Lipotes vexillifer
ATGATTCACCTACAGGAAATCCATTAATGTAAGATACTCTGTATTCATATTTATGAACACTCTGATCTTGGTGGATCTAGAAAGAGCTTTCTATACAATTCAGTGTTCATGTTAACAAATTAGAAATAGGAATTTTCTTAACTTGATAAAGCAATACTTCCAAAAATGTTAACACTTGATCTTGAAACTTTAGAGAGAAATACATCAAATTGTTAATAGTGATTATTTATGGATTACCTAAAAAAAGAAATGTCCTGTAATTTTCCCTAATATTTATCTGTGAAAGTATGTTTTACTTCTGCAGTCATCATAATTAAATGTTTTTTTTATGGTTTGTTTTACTTTATTATATTTTTAATAATTTTTTAAAATTTATTTTTATTTATTTTTTGGCTGTGTTGGGTCTTTGTTGCCGCGCGCGGGCTTTCTCTAGTTGTGGCGAGCCGGGGCTACTCTTCGTCGCGGTGTGTGGGCTTCTCATTGTGGTGGCTTCTCTTGTTGCGGAGCACAGGCTCTAGGCGTGCGGGCTTCAGTAGTTGTGGTTCACGGGCTTAGTTGCTCCGCGGCATGTGGGATCTTCCTGGACCAGGGCTCGAACCTGTCCCCCTTGCATTGGCAGGCGGATTCTTAACCACTGCACCAGCAGGGAAGCCCAGTTAAATGTTTAAAACGAACTTTGGGGCAATACTTAGACTATTCTTGGCTTTGCTTTTTTACCCTTTAAGTCAATTTTTCTGTGAAAGGGCAATTATATTTTCATTTTCTTAACATTCTAATAAATGTATTTATATTTTTTCCTTCAAAAAGTATGTTCCTTAAAACAAAGTAGTATGTGTACATGATTCCAAATTCAAACACAGATTATACAGTGGAAAAATGTGTCCCTCCCACTCCTGTTGTCACCCATCTCCTCACCCAGTTGTATTACTAGTGTCTTATATATCCTTACAGGATATGTTTCTTGTTAATGCTGTTGCTAACATTTGGATTTTGTTTTCCATCTTCTAAATTTTTAAATATCAGAGTAATTGAAATAAACTTTATGCAGATTGTCAACTTTTACCTTTGATTTTGTATTACTACCCTTTTACTTCTCTGGATAACCCAGGAAGAATTAAAGAGAAGTCTTTTAAAACCAAACTGTAGTATCCTTCAGTTCTTCTTAAATTAGTGCTTTTTTGTTATTTCAGAAGAGAATAATTCTCTGTCACTCGTTCACACATAGAAATAGACTGTGTGTGGGGGTTGTGTGTGTGTATGAGATAATATATATGGAATACTATGACAGAAAGAACTCTGAAGTTTGATGACTTGTTTTTGAGTCAGCTTCTTCAGTACTGATGAATGTGAATCCTGAGGCATGTGATTATACTTTTGACTGTTTCTTCATCTGTGAAATGGGTGGTACTATCTGAGTTCTTTCACAGTACTATTTTTGGGTCCTTTGAAATAATGTTACGTTTAGTTTGTAAGCTATAAAGCACTACAGCCATGAATATGATTCGTTTGAAATTTTCACAGATATTCCATGTCTTCATTTTCCTTCCAGGTTTTCTAAAAGAACTCATATTAAATTGTATTGTCTATCTTTGCTTAGTAGACATTTCTGCGAGACAGCTATCATAATTTAGTATAACATTTATTTATAAAATCAATTCATCAAAACAATGAAACATTTTATAAATGCAAACTAGAACTTTGAGATTATCAGCCTCAGCATCCAACTTGTCATTTTCTTTCTATATGTTCTGTGTATAAGTTGTGAAGGCACTTGTAATGAGCACTTCACTATGGTCCTGTGAAACACAATTTGCAAGACACTTTGCTAAGACCCTTAACCTTTATGTGGTGCCTACAGTTACAGTATTGTTTTTTTGAGGGAGCTCATGCTCTAGGACCCTGGTATTCAGAGCCCTTTTGTGTATATGATATATTCTTCCGTAGGGCATTTTTATGATTTACCTTATCAGGGAAAGCATCCAACTGCCCTAGGACCTAGGTTCCTTTATAAAATTATAGGATTATTACCCAGATTAATTAATATCTATAATATTAAATTTAACGCTCGATGCAACAAGCGTCATCCCCACTTTTCTTGTCCCATTCACGTAACATATTGGCTTTAAAGAATTCATTTCTCAACTTAGAATCAACCTAGCTAAAATAATAAGCATTTAAAAAATTATAACCATCTTTTATTTTCTCAGCATCTTTGGTCTCTTTCCAGCCTTATCTGGAACCGTTCCAGTTTGCCCAGACTATGTGACTACCACATTCTAGGAAGATCATTATTATTGGGGACAACATTTAACTATATTGTTTGCTCCTTCTCCTGCCTGTCTTGTAGTAGAGTGTTTCCAGGCCTATATCGTCCCCGCTGGTGATACAAGTAAATGTACCACTACCATCTAAGGCAGGGGTCCCCAACCCCCGGGCCACGGACTGGTACTGGTCCATGGCCTGTTAGGAACGGGGCCGCACAGCAGGAGGTGAGCGGCGGGCAAGTGAGCGAAGCTTGATCTGTATTTACAGCTGCTCCCCGTTGCTCGTGTTACCGCCTGAGCTCCGCCTCCTGTCAGATCAGCGGCAGCATTAGATTCTCATAGGAGTGTGAACCCTACTGTGAACTGTGCCTGTAAGGTATCTAGGTTGCTGCGCTCCTTAGGAGAATCTAAATGCCTGATGATCTGAGGTGGGGCTGAGGTGGTGCTGGGGAGCGGCTGCAAATACAGATTATCGTTAGCAGAGAGGTTAGACTGCACAGAGACCATAATAAATCAACTGCTTACAGACTCATATCAAAACCCTATCAGTGAGTGTCAAGTGAAAACAAACTCAGGGCTCCCGCTTATTCTGCATTATGGTGAGTTGTATAATTATTTCATTTTATATTACAGTGTAGCAATAATAGAAATAAAGTGCACAATAAACGTAGTGTGCTTGAATCATCCTGAAAACACCTCCCCTACCCCCCCCCCCCACCTCGGTCTGTAGGAAAATTGTCTTCCACATAGTGGTCCCTGGTGCCAAAAAGGTTGGGGACCACTGATCTAAGGGACCTGAAATTGACAGTACCACACATAGACTGTGAAGATGGAAAATAGTAGTAAAACACCAGTTTAGGATATTCTTCAATCTTGTGTTAAATCTTACCTGGTAATTGGACTAAAATGACTGGGTCGCACATGTCTCTTATACTCTGTTCTTTACATTCTTTTTGTTTTTCCTCTTTCAGTTTGGATATTTTCTATTGACCTAAGTTTGAGTTTACTGTTCCTATTTTCTGCTATGTTCAGTCTTCTGTTAAACGTATCCAATATGTTCTTAATTTAAAATGCTATATTTTTCATTTTTAGTATGTTCCTTTGGTATTATAGATTCTGAATCTCTATTGAAATTCTTCACCTGTTTTTTCTATTTTCCTGAATTTTCTTTAATATATTTATAGTAGTTATTTTATAGTCCCTGTCATCTCTAATATCTGGATCATCTTTAGGTCTGCGTCTGTTATTGTCTGTTCATTCTTTTGGTTATCATCACATTTTCCTGCCTCTTCATGTGCTGTGTAATTTTGATTGTACGCCATATATTGCATACAAGAGAATTATAGATGCTGCAAATGATGCTTTCCCCTGTCAGGTAGATAGGCTGATCACCTTAGTCTTCTCAGGGGTTGAGCAGGGTTGAGGCTTGGTTGCCATTTTAATTTGACTTAGTCTACACTGGCACGTACCTTTTCTGCAAATAAGATTCTCCTGGGATTTTGCTTAAAAGCCTGGCAGGTCTCTTTCATCCACTCCCTCAGACACTGTGGGAGATTCACTTCTGCTCTTCTTCCATAGCTTGAGTTTGGCTCTTGGGCCTCCTGATGCTTTGCATTTTTAAAATCAGGCAGATGTCTTTGAGGAAGGAGAATCTTGTGATTGTCAAAAGTTTGACTGTGCTATTTTCTTCAGTAGAGTTTTTCTTCCCAGACCGAGCCCGATGCACAGCCTGTACCTAGAATCTGCAGGTGACCCCAGGGAAGGAAATGACAGACAGTCGTCAGTTCACCAGGAAGTGTTCTCCCTTCTCGCAGTCTTTGTTCATTTGGATCTCATTACTTTAATAGCTCTCCATTGTCTTTGAATAAGTATTTTTTGTTACTTTTTTCCCCCTAGTTGTTGCAATAGGGAACGTTAGCCTGCTATGACCTGCTTATATCTTACGTGGAGGCAAAATTGTAACAGCTTTTGAAAGTGGGACTCTTCTGGTATTTATTCAGAGACCCAGAATCTGAGAACAACTGATTGCAAGTAACCTACACTAAGAATTGAGGTGCTATATGCTATACCATTCATGCAGGACTTGCAGAAAGGATTAGCTGAGACAAGTATTTGCTACAGTTAACCCGTCACTGACCTCTGAGCCATGTAAATAAAATACAAGAGTTTGTGGAAGGGATCCCATGTAAAAATCATAGATGATATGATTATGTAAGAAACCTTAAGGAATCTACAAAAACAGTCACTAAAGCAAACAAGTAAATTTAGCAAGGCTTCATTTTACAAGATCAGTTGTATTTTCATAAATATTAACAGCAGACAAATGGAAGTAATATTAAGAAAACAGTTCTATGAATAATAGCACCAATAAAATACCTAGGAATACATTTTTATTTTTTATTTTTTGTGGTACGCGGGCCTCTCACTGTCGTGGCCTGTCCCATTGCGGAGCACAGGCTCCGGACAGCGGCCGTGGCTCACGGGCCTAGCCACCCCGCAGCATGTGTGGGATCTTCCTGGACCAGGGCACGAACCCGTGTCCCTTGCATCGGCAGGCGGACTCTCAACCACTGCGCCACCAGGGAAGTCCCAGGAATACATTTTTTAAAGACATAAGATCTGTACACTGAAATTTCAAAACCTTAATGAGAAAAATTAAAGAAGACTAAACAAATGGGGAGAGAATTCTTCTCATATAGCCAGATATGCTTTTATCAGACTTAGACTCCCTTAGATAACAATTATAAACTCTGCACAAAATAAAAAGAAAAAAAGTAAGGCACTAGAGAATGAACAAACAAAATAGACATTTTGAAGGAGATTTGACCCTTGGAAGAAGCAAGTGACATGAGGTGAATTTTCTGTTCTTATAGCTTTTATCCATGCAGAATGTGCAGGGTAGCTACAATTTCAATATGAAACCTGCCTTTTCTGTCCTGAAGAACCAGAGATCAGAGTTCAGGACGACCACAGTTGCTGAAGAGTGAGAGGAGAATTCTGGCATGGAGAGAGCCACAGAAGGGGAGCCCCAGATTTTCCTTAAAAACTTTGCTGAAATAACTAGGCCGGTGAAAAACTAATTGGAATTGTTCAAAGACAGAGTCTGAGTGTGAACAAGTTAATTGCCTGCCAAAACAAGAACAGTTAACACTTAGAGGAATATAACAGAATCTAGCATCTCCATCATGTAATGTTCACAGTGTCCAGCATACAGACTTTAAGTTACTCAACGCATGAAGAGCAAAGAAAATGTGACCCTTTCTCAGGAGGAGACCAATGGAGGCCAACCCTGAGACAACCTTCATGTTGGAACTACCATACAATAAATTGACAGACATACCATGTTTGTGAATTGGAGCACTGAGTAGTATTAAGTTAGTTCTCTCCCAGTTTAATCTGAATCAAATCAATCTCCATCAAACCCTAAAAATATATATGTTTTTCATAGAATATACAAACTTATCCTAAAATTTAGGACCTAGAATGTCCAAAGCAATCTTGAAAAAGATCAACAAAGTTAGAAGACATAAATTATCTGACTTCAAGACTTTCTGTGAAGCCACAGTAATCATGCATTGTGTTTCTGGCATAAAAACAAACAAGTAGATAAATGGGGATAAAATAGAGAACCTTAAAATAGATACTTATATGGTTGTTTGATTTTTGACAGATTTGCCAAAGCAATCCAGTAGGGACAGGAAAGTCTTCAATAAATAATACTGGGAGAACTGGATTCTCCATCTGGAAGAATGAACCTTGGCCCCACCTTAAACCATTCAAAAAAATTAATTCCAGATGGATCATAGTTCTCATCTAAAAGTTAAGACCATCAGGCTTGTACAGGGGAAGACGTTTGTGACTTGGAGGTAGGCAAAGGGTTTTTTCTTTAAAGGATATGGAAAGCAATAAGAGGAAGTTGTTAAGATAGACTTCATCAATATTTAAAAAGTATTTCATCAAAAACCATTAAGAAATGAATAAACAAGTCATGGAGTGGAAGAAAGTATTTGCAAAATATATTTCTGACAAGAGGATTGTATCCACACTTTATAAAGAATTTCTGTAACTCAGTAGTGAGAAGAGGAATATCCTGATTTTAAAAATGGGCAAAAGATTGCTCATTTCCATCACAAAAGAAGATATAGAAAGGGCCACTGAGCAAATGGAAAGTGTGCAGTATTGTTAGTCATCAGGAAAACGCAAATTGTGAAACAGTGAAATACACTGCACAACCACCAGAATGGCCTATTGTGGGGGGAAAATAAAAAATCAGTGATTGCCTTTGGGGGTGGGGGAGGGGATTTACAGGGATTAACTGAGAAAGGGGTTGGAGGGAATTCTTGGCAGGACAGAGGGTTACCCAATTTTTGTATTTGATAAAACTAACAAAATGGTACCATTAAGATTTGTTTGACACTATGTAAATATTTCCTCAAAAAGAGAGTGAGCAGTGAGCTCTAGTTAACAATATACACATTCTTTAAGGTCTAGATTTGAAGTATCTACGACAGTTTTGAACGCATCAGAAAATAAGATGGATTGATAAATGGATATTGGGGCAAGGACAGCATGGCTCAGAGCCTTTATTGGAGTTTTCCAGGGAAGGAGTGACAGTGCTGGGTAGATATGCTGAGTTAAGTTTAGGATTAGATAGTTTTAGTAATTTTGGCCAGTCTCTGGACTGTAGGGCTGTTTCCTAGTTGTCTAGTACCTAGCCCTTAGGGTGATTTAGGGCAGGAAGAATATTGGCTTGGTGTGTGTCAGAGTTTGATTAAATAGGGGTGTGAGCTCTGGATCGGTTGGTTTGTGTTTCAAAGGTGAGCTCTCAAGGGAGTCTCTTGCCACCTCTAGACCTGGGAGGGGTAGTCTCTCCAGGATCAAGGCTCCAAATGCCAGAGTATCAAGGATACAGAAAATAAGAAAACATAGTTAATACATGTTCCTATAAAAGTTTGAAACTACAGATTTTAAACTATCATTCTGCAGAAGTATACCTTTAAAAATTTAGGCTTTTAAGCCAGCCAGAAGTGGATGTAAATCCTGGCTGTTACCTCAATAGCTTTGTGACTTTTTGAGTTATTTTTTTTTTAGCGGAGCACAGGCTCCGGACACATAGGCTCAGCGGCCATGGCTCACGGGCCCAGCCGCTCTGCGGCATGTGGGATCTTCCCGGACTGGGGCACGAACCCGTGTCCCCTGCATCGGCAGGCGGACTCTCAGCCACTGCGCCACTAGGGAAGCCCACTTTTTGAGTTATTTAACTGCTCACATTTATTTCTTTATATGAAAATAATGGTCATGTTAATTAACTTTATAGGGTTGATATGAGTATAAATTAGATAATACATATGAAGCACTTTGAACAGTGCCAGGTACATAGCAGATGCTTAAAATAAATGTTGGCAATTTGCTTAAGTTTTCTGTAGCCAATGAAAATTTCTTAATTGTTCACTTGTATCCTTTGCTAATTCGTTAAGAACAAGGTTGTACCTAAAGTTCCTTTCTTGGTGATGGAGTGAAGGTTAAAAACTATCTGGAGGGGGCTTCCCTGGTGGCGCAGTGGTTGAGAGTCTGCCTGCCGATGCAGGGGACACGGGTTCGTGCCCCGGTCCGGGAAGATCCCACATGCCGCGGAGCGGCTGGGTCCGTGAGCCATGGCCGCTGAGCCTGCGCGTCCGGAGCCTGTGCTCCGCAGCGGGAGAGGCCACAACAGTGAGAGGG
>NW_006792448.1:3481745-3495056 GCF_000442215.2 Lipotes vexillifer
TCCGGAGCCTGTGCTCCGCAACGGGAGAGGCCACAACAGTGAGAGGGCTGCGTGCCGCAAAAAAAAAAAAAAAAATCCCTTAGACTACTAGGCCTTAAAAATTGACCTGGTTTTCTAGGCATACCTAAAAAAGAATTAGTAGTTAAGTCAAAAGGTGGCTAGGAAGGGGCTGTTGACATAAATACATGTGGAAGAAAATGGGTACCAAAGGCCCATGTTATATGGAGAGGACATTTTGCTAGAAGAGAATAAACAGGGCTCAGACTGGCATTTTATTATCTCCTTTAGTAATGCCCAGAGTGAGCTGAAATGACGCAGAATAGGAAATAACAATCTGTACTTCTTAGTTATCTAAGGTTAGAAGCATATCTTTTAATAGAAATGTCAAGACAACTTGACTTACATTTTATTCTGTGGCAGTATTATTTTGTTTGATTTGTTTAATTTGATAAAAGGCAATACATTCACATGGTTTAAAAATCTGTATATGTTTTATGTGTACATGCATACATAAAAACAACAAACAAACATCGAAAAATTTACCCTTCCCTCCCTCTCCCCACCTCAAGTAACTCCTGTTCATGGTGTGTGTGTGTGTGTGTGTGTGTGTGTGTGTGTGTGTGTCTTTCCCATATGCATGTGCAAATACTTAAAGATAGTTTTAATTGTCCTTTTTTACACAGAGAGTAGCTTACTAAAATATTGTACATTTTTTTTCACTTAATTTATATTTTAGAGATCTTTCTTTATCAATTCTTAGGGAACTTTATCGTATACTAAATAAATTTTTGTTGCTACTTTCCATTTTGATTATTATTGCATTGTCTGAAGTTCTTCTTTTTCCTTGTTTGTATTTTTAGGTAAAATTTTCAAATGGTAAAGTACACAAATCATAATGCTTAGTAGGATTAGATCTGACAAATGCATATACAGTGTATCAAGATACAGAACATTTCAATCACCCAGAAAGTTCTTTCATCCTCTTTCCCCCAGAGGCAAAACCACTGTTGCAATTTTTTTCACTTCCAGTTTGTTTTGCCCCTTGTAGAACTTTATGTAAATGGAATCATTCAGTATCTAGTCTTTCATGTTCAGCTTCTCTTGGTCAACTGAATATTTAAGAGATTCGTCCATGTTGTGTGTTCTTCTTTTTCCAGATGTTTTGCTTTTCAAGATCTTTTGCATTTCCATATATGTATTAGATCAGCTTGTCAGTTGCTATAAAAATACCTTGCTGAAATCATGATTGCAATGGATTTGAAAAAATAGAGCAAATATTATTAGGGAATTAGGGAAAATGGACATCTTGAGTCATTTAATCTAATATATTGTATTCCTTTATATACTTAGGTTTATTTAATATCTTTCAGCAAGATTTTTAGTTGTTAGTAAACAGGTCTTACACATCTTGCGTTAATTAAACCTTTTGTCTAGGTATTTTATGTTTTTGACACCATTGTAAATGGAATTTAAATTTTTAATTTTCACATAGTTTATTGCTGTAATAGAAATATAATGGATTTTTATAAGTTGCCATTAAATCCTACAACATTGCTAAATTCACTAATGAGTTCTAGAAGTTGCTTCAGAGACTTTCTATGTAAACAGTTATGTCATTGTTCAGAAAAAGGGTTTTTATTCCTGCTTTATTGAGATTATTGACATACGAAAAATACAAGTTTAAGGTATACAATGTGATGATTTGATACACATATATATTACAGAATGGTTACCACAATTAAGTTAGTTAACATGTCCATCCCCTCACATAATTACCTTTTCGTGTGTGTGTGGTGGTAACTTTTAAGATTTACTTTCTTAACTTTCATATATATGATACAGTACAGCCGTACCTTGGAGATACTGTGGGCTTGTCCCAGACCTCACAACAGGACAAATAGCTCAATAAAGTGAATCACTAGGAGTTTTTAGCTTTCCAGTCTATACAAAAAGTTACGTTTATGCTCTGCTGTAGTCTGTTAAGTGTGCAATAGCATTATATCTTAAAAAATAAAAACAGTGTACATACCTTAATTTAAAAATACTTTATTGCTAAAAAAAAAAATGCTAGCCATCATCTTAGCCTTTAGTGAATGGTAGTCTTTTTGCTGATGGAGAGTCTTGCCTTGATGTTCCTGGCTTCTGACTGATCGGAGTGGTGGTCCTGAAGCTTGGAGCAGCTGTGGCAATTTCTTAAAATAGGACAGCACTGCAGTTTACCACGTCGATTGACTCTTCTTTTCACGAACAATTTCTCTGTAGCATGCAATGCTATTTAATAGCATTTTACCCACAGTAGAACTTCTTTCGAAATTGGAGTCAGCCCTCTCAAACCCTGCTGCTGCTTTATCAACTAAGTTTATGTCATATTCTAAATCCTTTGTTGTCATTTCAACAGCCTTCACCATATCTTCACCAGGAGTAGATTCCATCTCAGGAAACCACATTTTTTGCTCATCCATCAGAAGCAAATCCTTATCCGTGAAAGTCTTATGAGATGGCAACCATTCAGTCACGTCTTCAGGCTTCACTTCTGGCTGTTTCCACCACATCTGCAGTTACTTCCTCCACTGGAGTCTTGAACCCCTCAAAGTCATCCACGAGGGTTGGAATCAAATTCTTCCAAACTCCTGTGAATGTTCTTAATGGCAGCTAGAATGGTGAATTCTTTCCAGAAGGTTTTCAATGGACTTTGCCCAGATCATCATTTGCTGCCATCATCATCATCTATGGCAGCTACAGCCTTACGAAATGTATTTTGCAAATGATGAGACTTGAAAGTCAAAATTACCCCTTGATCCATGGGCTGCAGAATGGATGTTGTGTTAGCAGGCATGATAACAACATTATTGTTGTACCTCTCCATCATTGCTCTTGGGTGACCAGGTGCATTGTCAGTGAGCAGTAAAAATTTGAAAGGAATCTTTTTTCTGAGCAGTAAGTCTCAACAGTGGGCTTAAGTTATTTAGTAAACTATGTTGTAATCCAGGCTTTGTTATCCAGGCTTTGTTGTTCCATTTATAGATCACAGGTAGAGTTGATTTAGCATAATTCTTAAGGACCCTAGGACCCTAGAATGGTAAATGACCATTGGCTTTAAAGTCACCAACTGCATTAGTCCCTAATGAGAGAGTCGTTAGTAGAGTCAGCCTATCCTTTAAAGCTTTGAAGCCAGGCATTGACTTCTCTCTAGCTATGAAGTCCTAGATGGCATCTTTTTCCCATATAAGGCTGTTTTGTCTACATTGAAAGTCTGTTGTTTAGTGTAGCCACATTCATTAGTTACCTTAGCTAGATCTTCTAGATACCTTGGTGTCACTTTTACAGCAGCACCTTCACCTTGCACTTTGATGTTACAGAGATGACTCATCTCTTTCCTTAAACCTCATGAAGGAACCTCTGCTAGCTTCAAACTTTTCTTCTGCTATTTTCTCACCTCCTTTAGCCTTCACAGAGTTGAAGAAAGGGCCTTGTTTTGGATTAGGCTTTGGCTTAAGGGGGTGTTGTGGCTGGTGATTCGTATCAGCAGTAAGGCTGTTTTTGCTTTTTTTTTTTAATCATTTTTGTGTTCACAGGAGTAGCACTTTTAGTTTCCTTCAAGAACTTTTCTTTTGCATCCACAATTTGGCTTACTGTTTGGTGCAAGTGGCCTAGGTTTCGGCCTGTCTGGGATTTCAACATAACATTCTTCGTTAAGCTTCATCATTTCTATAACTTTTGATTTAAAGTGAGAAATGTACGAATCTTCCTTTCACTAGAGCACATAGAGGCCATTATTGGGTTATTAATTAGCCTAATTTCAATATTGTTTTGTCTCAGGGGATAGGGAGGTGGTGGGGGCAGAGATGGCTGGTAGGTGGAGCAGTCAGAACACATACAGCATCTTAGATGGGTGTGATTCATGGTTCCCCCAAACAATTGCAATAGTAACATCAAAGATCACAGATCACTATAAAAAATATAAAAAATATGATAATAATGAAAAAGTTTGAAATATTGTGAGAATTACCAAAATGTGACATAGAGGCATGGAGTGATCAAATTCTGTTGGAAAAATGGCACCAGGAGATTTTGCTTGACTCAGGGCAAATCTTCAATTTGTAAAAAAAAAAAAAAAAAACCAAATACACAATATCTGTGAAGCACAATAAAATGAGGTATACCTGTATTGTTAATTATAGTCACCATGTTGTACGTTAGATCCCCAGAACTTTTAGTTCATCTTTTGACCTACATCTCCCCATTTCCCCCATACCCCTGACAACCACCCTTCTACTGTATATTTCTTTGAGTTTGGCTGTAAAAAAGCAGTTTTATTTCTTCCCTTTCTAATTTTCTTTTTCTCGCCACTGGCTACGACCTCCAGTACAGCGTTAATTAGAACTATATCATTGTTGACTAAAATTAAGTCATTAATTTAAAATATTTCTTCTTTCTAATATAAACATTTAAGCAATAGATTCTCCTTTAGCCCCCTTTCCCCAATTTTTTATATTGTGGAGTCCTTATCATATAAAGTATTTTCTACTTTATTTTGTCATTTCTTCTTTAACCCATGGGTTACTTAGATGTATGTTGTTAATTTCCAAATATTTGGGACTTTTCTAAGTATCTTTCAATCATTGATTTTTAATTTAATTCACTTATGGCCAAAGAACATAATCTATAGGATTTCAGAGTTTTAAAATTAACTGTCCTCAGCATGTGGTGTCTCGTATTTTTTTTAACCAAGAACGTCACAATATGTAACTCAGAAGTAAACTCAAGTTTAGATCTCTGTAGATTATTCATTCATTCAACGTTCAGTTGATACCTAATAATGCAAACCATTTCTCTGAAATAGTTCATGGATCTTAGATCATTGCCTGTTGACTCCAGATAATTATTGATCAGTTTCTCTTGGATCCCGGTGTTAAATAGAGGTGCCTCAGGCCTAAAGGGAAGGCAAAGGTAGTAGTACTCTTGTCTCGCTCTTATTCTGTGCTTTTGTTTAATGCCTACAGTAAGCATGGAACCTTTCTGCTTTTATCTGTTTTATATAAAGGAATTCCCCATAAAGTTCACTCATTTATCAAGTATTTTTTGAGTCACTGTTACTGTACTAGATCCTGTCTTGTCCTTTGACTTTGTTCAGAAAACACTGACTATACCATAGGATCCATGGATGACTTCTCATTACATGCCATTCTTTTTTAAATACATAATGATGAAAACTGATAGAGTTCCCTTGGGAGGTCTTGAACTACATGTCCCCATACACAAAGACGAGAAGGGAAGAGAAAATTGTCCTAAGTTTGGTCTGGTTTTTTGAGTGATGTAATTTGAAAGCCATTTCTGGGAAGAAATTAGCATTTCTAGAAAAATTTAGGCAGTTTTCTAGCCTCTTCTAAAGAATCAGGCACCCACCCACCCACCCACCAGCTGATTGTCAGGCACTGTTTTGCTCTCTTTTAAATATTCCATGTGCACTTGAAGAGGATTCTATAAATGTCAGTTAGAAGGTGGTTGATAGTATTGTGCAGCTCTTCTATGATACATAGATTTTTTTGTTTTTTTGGTAGTGTGACTGTCCAAAGAGTTACTGAGATTGCTCTGATGGCCGATTTGTTCATTTCTTCCTTTAGATCTGTCGGTTTTTGCTTCATGTATTTTGAAACTGTATTTTTAAATGCTTACAGGATTGTTAATGTCTTCTGATGAATTGTCCTTCTTAATGTCTCTTTTTACTTTGGTAATATTCTTAGACTTGAAGTCTTATTTCTGGTACTGTGCTTTATTAAACTTATTGCTTGCATGAACTTTGTATTTCCACTCTTGTATTTTCAGCCCATCCATATATTATATTTAAAGTACATCTTTTTTTGTAGACATTTTGCATCCTGTATTCATTCTGACCAGTCTCCGGCTTATTGGAGTATGTGGTGTATTTATGTATAACATTATCGTTGATGGGTTGGACTTACTCTTTGTTTTACTCTTTACTCTGTTTTCGGTTATCTGTTTTTTTGTTCTTTTCTCCTTTCTTTCCTTTGGGCTTATTTTTTAGTATTTCATTTTAGTTTTCTATATGCTCTTTAGTTACTCTCTTTTGCCCTTTGCGTGTGTGTGTGGGGGAGTTGCTTTCACAGCGACAATATGCATCTTTAGCTTTGCAATAATGTAGTGGTTTTTAAACACCTCCTGTTGCTTCTGCTGCCATTGTTATAAATTACACTACATGCTTTTAGAGTTAACAGTTTTTTTCTGTAGTTGGTCATCTCCTTTTTGTAGAAATTAAGAGACGAACAGAATATTGTCTTTCATATTTACTTACATACCTAGACTTGCTAGTTTTTAAAAAAATTTCCCCCAGATTTAGAGTTTCCATCTGTTGTCATTTCTCTTTATCCTGAAGAATTTTCCTTTAGGCATTTCTTTGTGCAGAGTCCGCTAGAAGTCTCTCAGTTTTTGTTTATCTGAACACATTTTTGTTTTGACTTCTTTTATGAAGGATATTTTTGTTGATTATAGATTTTAGGTTGAGGGTTTTGTTTGTTTGTTTTGTCCTTGCTGCTCTTTAAAGCTGCTGTTGCATTATCTTCTGGCTTCCATTGTTTCTGATGAGAAATTATTATTCACGTCTTTATGCCTTTACATGTATAAATTGCTCTGGTTTGGCTGCTGTCAAAATTAAACAAAACTGCACGTTGTTGGTTAAAAGTGGTAAAAACAGATTTTATTCAGTAACCATTCCAGCAGGGGTAAGATCTGAGCCCAATTCCAATTTGCGCAGAGGTGACTGGGAGAATGACGGAGTAGCAAGGGGTTAATGAGTGGGGTTTGGAACAGAGTCAGGGAAGTGAAAAATTACCCAAAAAGTGGGTACCAGGTTTGGTCAGTGTCCATGTGATTTAGGCCATCTGTGTCTGCTAAATGGCATTTATTGGAAGTTAAGACTTCTGCCTTCCCTCAGAGGGCAGACTGGAAGATGGAGACCCCATTTTTCCTGGTGATTGGTTACATTTCAAAGGAGTGGTTTTCAGGTCCTCCACTCCTGAGTTGTAGGAGTCATGTGTACATTTCAAAGAGACAGGAAGGATTTACAGTTGTAAGCTTTTTAAATAGATGTGCTGGGAAAAGGAGGTCAGGGGCCTATTTGTTCCAGTATTGGCTGGAACAAATGGTTAATTCTTTTGGCAGCCTTGAGCTTTTCCAGGCAGGAGCTCAGTAGGGTCTGGGTCACACCAGGGACGAGGCCTTAGGTTGCTAGAAGCCATGTTAGAGTTTGGTCAAGTCTCTAACTGCAGGGGTTTGGATGGAGTCCTTTGTGCCAAGTTTTTATGCTTCCCACCAGCTTAAAGATTTTCTTTTCATCTTTTGTTTTTAGGAGTTTGACAGTGATATTCCCAGTATGTTTTTGGTGGTTTTGTATTTAAACTGCTTGGTATTCACTGAGTTTCTTGGAAGTTTAAGTTTAGTTTTTCACTGAAGTTGAAGATTTTTCAGCCATTATTAATTCAAAATTTTTTTGTTCTTGCTTCCCCTCTTTCTGGGACTGCACATGTTACTGAGACTGTTTATTTTGTTATTCAGTCTTTTATTTCAGTTCTGATTAGATAATTTCTATTGATCCATCTTCAAATTCACCAACTCTTCTGTCTTCTCCAATCATCAAGCTAATTTTTAATTTCTGATTTTGTAATTTTCAGTTCTAGAGTTTTCATTTAATTTGTTTTTATAGCTTCCATTACTCAGCTGAGCTTCCCATCTGTTCATTAAGTCCACGAACATATTCATAATAGTTACTTTAAAATTCTTGTCTGTTAATTCATCTTGGGGGTCTGTTTTTATTGGGGGTAACATTTTCTTATTTCTTCACACGTTTAGTATTTTGTGATTTTTTTATACTGGGTATTTGGGACAAAATATTTTAGAGACTAAATTCTCTTATCTTTCTCTGAAGAATGTTGATTTTTGTTCTAACAGATAGTTTTGGGTGACCTCAGAGTCCAAACTGCCTCTGAGAAAAGCAACAGCTGAAATCTCAGCTTAGTTCTTTCAGACTTTTAAGCACTGGTTTTCAGCAGGCCTCTGCAGTCTCTCCCACATGCCTAGTTTAAGGGTCTGGGCAGAGTTCATACCCCTATTCAGATTTTTTTTTCCCTTCGTGGCTTCCGTCATTATGGGATTGCCCTCTTCTCTTTCCAGCCTTTCCAGCAGCCCCAAATCGACCCTCTGATTCTGCAGGTCCTTAAAACTGCTGTTTTCTGCTTAAGGCCTAGTTGCCCTGGGTAGCTTACACTGTGGGGTGCCTTTGGATATAGAGCCACACAAATGCAGCTCTCATCCAGTGCAGTTCTGCCCTTACAAAGGCTGACTTCCC
The DNA here is from genome assembly GCF_000442215.2 of Lipotes vexillifer. Lineage (NCBI taxonomy): Eukaryota > Metazoa > Chordata > Mammalia > Artiodactyla > Lipotidae > Lipotes > Lipotes vexillifer. Next base: position 3,490,108 of record NW_006792448.1, read on the forward strand.
TTCAATTTGTATCTGTTTTTGGTCTCTCTCCACTGTTATCAAATAGTTGATTTTATTATATTTTCAAATAGTTAATTTTATTATATTTTGTTCAGAGGCTCTCATTTTTATCCAAAGGAAGATTTGCCTAATTGAGGCTACTCTACTGGCAGAACCTCTATTCTGTTTTGTTTGTGTATTCTTTTGTTAATTGCATACTATTTCCATTACTGAGGATTTATAATGTGTTTCAGGATCTGGTAATGGCCAGTTTCTTCTTTGTCAGAGTTTTCCTGGTCATTCTTGTTTCTTTTGATCCATTATATTTCAGGTAATTTTATCAGGGTCTTAAACAATTTTTTAAAATTTTTATTGAGTGCATCAAATATATAAATTTGACAGAACTGATATCGCTGTGATGTTATCTTCCTGTCTAGGAAGATGTATGTTTTTCTCTTTGCTTAGTTGATTTTTGTGTTCTTTAGTAATAATCAAAATGTTTCTTGGTGTAGTTTTGACACATTTATAATTACATTTATTCTAGGTGCTTTGTATATTTTGTTATAAATTGATTCTTTAAAAAAATTTTCATATATAAACAAGGAAATATTTTGCTTGATAGAAGCAAATTTATTATTTTTAAATAAACTTTCCAATTTGTGTGAGAGAGATTATAATGATCAGTAGAACTGAGGCTTAAATATACCTTGTGATGGCAGTGGGAAAGTGGCCAGTTAGAGTTGGGATTTAGGTCTTTCTGCCTCTAAATTGATTGCCTGTTTTTAACAACTACTGCTTATTGTTCTCTGATATATTTCAAGGCTTGAATAAAGCACAACTTAAGCTCTTCATGACCTATTACATTTTGGTTCCCATGTCAGTTCCAGAGTTAACTTGAGTGAAATGTTCATTTTAGTCTCATAAGAGCAGAATAGCCTCATTATCTACTCTTTTATCAATCATTTTCCTCAAATTATTTTCAAAGAGAGAAGAGTAAGATGCATACTGTTCCTTCTGAGGTTTAAATTTGGATTCATGAGACTCTAGAATTCAGTTGATTTTATTGTTTTAAACTACATGGTGCTGTATGTTTCCAGTAGATATTTGATAAATATCCGAATTAAAGGACCATTTCTGTGATGGTTGTTTAGTCAGTACATCTTTGGGAAAAAAGGAAAGGTCTGAATTATCCTCCAGTTTGGTTTTTTCTGACTTTTGTCGTCTGAGAAGTGGAAGTTAGAAGCCTAAAAACCAAGAGAATCTGTAAAATGTCTCAGAAAGCTGCTGGAAAGTGTCTGAAAATGTATTTTTAAAAACCACTCAGTATTATACTTACTGTAGCCTCCAAAGCATGGCGTGAAATGTTTCTGCAGCCCAGTGACTGTGCAAAAGGCCCTGTAGCCCTGAAGCCCTGAAGCCCACTTGATGTGTTGTCCAGCCACAGGAAGACAGCACTTTTCACCAGTGCCCTTTGAAATGCTGACTGAGTTAGCTCATTAGCAAAGTATACATCTGGAATTTAACCAGTTGTTTAATTTGATTTTCAAAAGTTCTTTTGAAATATTTCTTTCTCTTCCTTTAAATTTTGATGATTTTGTAATATGTAAGAAATGGAATAGAGTTTCAGAAATTATCTTTTGACTCTAATTTTAAAAGTATGACTTATAACTGAGACCCCTTTGGCTGTCATTAGTTCCATTCCAGACTGTTTTTAAGCACCTGTTCTTTTCTCCTTTTCTTCTCTTCTCCCACAGATGAAGTGGTGGCAGGGAAAATAGGCAGACTTATCTCTGGGCTGCCCTTGTTCTGGAAAGAAATGTGGAAGAAAAATTTTGAGGTCTTTCTGGTATATGCCTTTCAGGTGTATTAATGAGAAAAACTAGATATAGCAACTTTGTCATATTCATACTATCTTTTATGAATTTTGTCCTTTCACGTATCTTTAGTCCTTATAGCAATTTCTTAAAACTTTTAAGGTAGTATGCTGCACTAGAATGACTTCAAAATCCATTTCCTTGTCCTTTACAGTAATAAGAGAGCAATAATAATTTTCAGTAAAACTGAATGTATATGTATCTCAAACAAATAACCTGGAAATCTTAACTGTGGGTATATGTCTATTTCAATTGGAATTTTACCTATATTAAAAATACTAGCTGACATCCATTTTTAGGTAAGTTTTTTTTTAAAAACTGGGTTATAAAATGAAGCACTGTTAGTAAGGCTAATGGCATAGGATCCTTTGTTGTGAGTAGAAGAAATTGGAAAAGGCATAGGTATGATTTCATTAAGCTAGAGAGCATTGGTGTTCACATTTTAAAAACATAATCATAACTTATCTGGAGTCACATGTTCCATTTTATTGGCTTCCTTCATATAGAAAATATAGAAACCAGCACTAAATGCCTGTGAAAAAGTGAAGCAATGTATATTTTCTGGGTGAAGGAAGTATTCTGTACATTTTCCATGTTTTACATCATGGTAATTTGAATAACCATGCTTCCATGTTCACATCAATTTTTTGTTTTTCAATTTATGCACAGCACTTGCTCTGAAATTTGGGGACTGAGTACACCAAATACGATAGATCAGTGGGATACAACAGGCCTTTACAGCTTCTCTGAACAAACCAGGTGAATATTCTGCCCTCTATCGAATCCTAGAGATCTTGTGGGAGGGAGGGTGTTTTGGAAAGACCTATAGTGGGTTGCTTAGTATAATTTTGCCTTGGATGTTTCCTTAATGTAAAATAAGGCATGGCATTTAAAATAACTGCTTGCCAGTATTAAAAATATATTAAATGTTTCAGCTGATGTTTTATCAATGAAATTCTAGTTTTGAATCTTTTTAAAATTATTGCCTCCCCTAAAGAATAGAAACTTTGATAACTATATTCTCATTTTAGTGTGAGGTTAGATTATAATCTGTTGTTGGCCTAATTTTTAAGTAGATACATAACCAGTTTTTTGCTAAATTTCTTGCTATCATCTAAATCTCATCTGTATACTAATAAGTACATACTTATTTACTGAACCCCTTATATCACAATTAATGCCAGGCTAACTCGTTTTTATGTTATCTTTTTTTTTTATCACCTTATTCTCTTTTTTGAGCACATTGGTATTGGTCCATTTCATCTCATCATATTCATCACCATCTGCATTTATGTGTGAGCTATATAGAAATATACCTCAGTACTCAAAACAGTCACAACTGGGTAATGAGTTACATTAGTTTTAGTAAGTTACTTTTACATCATTGTTGGTATTTATCATTCTTCACACTAGTTCCTTTTTTTGATAATTCTATCACCTACAGAAATAATGCCCTTACGAGCCTCCCTAAATAAGAGTTTGATTCACTAAAGATGGAAGTTGTTGACAAAAGTTTTTCAAGTATAGCTATATGATACTTTTTTAAAAAAATCACTTTTTCCCCAAGCGGTTACCCGTTCAATGACATTTGAGTCATTTATGTAGCATGTTTATAAGAAACATACCCTAGTGTTGCTGCTTACTTTTATATGAGATCCATTAGATAACACATTTTTCTTCCTTGTACTCACTAAAACTAACTAAACGTCTGTCATTCCTTTCTTTATGCTCTTATTGTACTAATTTATCTCAATTGAGAACATTTATTTTTTTTAAAGTTCCCACCTTTCTTTTCCCTTGCTTCCCAATAGGTCTCTTGATGGTCGTCTTCAGGTATCTCATCGGAAAGGACTGCCGCATGTAATATATTGCCGATTATGGCGCTGGCCTGATCTTCACAGTCATCATGAACTCAAGGCAATTGAAAACTGCGAATATGCTTTTAATCTTAAAAAGGATGAAGTATGTGTAAACCCTTACCACTACCAGAGAGTTGAGACACCAGGTAGGAAAAGTAGATTTTTTCCCCTTGTTTTAATTAAATGCTTGAACTTAAGTGTATTAGGTACTCTTACACCTAATTGACCCAGGGAAATTTTGGTATAAAACTCTAGTAAGTTACCTTTAAATTCAGTATATTTTTTGGCAGTAATTAAAAATACTTTAAAGTTTTTTAACACATGTTATGGGAAAATATATCTTAGAGGGAAAGATATCTTAGTTTCTTGGAATAGCAAGCATTTCACATCAAAGTAATGTCTAGGAAATTCTAATCCCACAGATACACAGTCTGCTTAGAACTGAATGATATGTCTTATTACTTGTCTGCTGCACTACCTGTTTTCAGTAATTTTGCTCTTTGTTTTTTTGATGTACTTTAATGACATCATTTGCATCTAAGCAGTTCGGTAAAACTCATAGCAGGACTTTCAATTTACTTAGCTGTATACTTGAAACTTTCTAAAAGAATACAGCTATATTTTCAAAAAATACCCCAAATCTGATTTTACAAATCTTTCTGCAACCTTTCTTTTTTTTTTTTTTTTTTTTGGATGTGGGCCTCTCCCTGTTGTGGCCTCTCCCGTTGCGGAGCACAGGCTCCGGACGCGCAGGCCCAGCGGCCATGGCTCACGGGCCCAGCCGCTCCGCGGCACGTGGGATCCTCCCAGACCGGGGCACGAACCCGCATCCCCTGCATCGGCAGGCGGACTCTCAACCACTGCGCCACCAGGGAAGCCCTCTGCAACCTTTCTGATGAGGACTTATGAACTTCTGTGGTAATATAATATTACCAGGATCACTTTGTCCCCAAAAGTACAAGATAAATTGGGACTTGGAGATTTAGATTGTGGACTACATGACAAGTTAAAATAGCCAAATAATGCCAAGTAGGTGGATCCTAAACTTCAAAAGTTAATGAAAGCTTTAATACAGGTGTCACCCTCCCCTTTGCTCTGCCATTGACTTGGATTTCTTTTACTCTTTTAGTTTTGCCTCCGGTGTTAGTGCCACGGCATACTGAGATCTTAACAGAACTACCACCTCTGGATGATTATACCCACTCCATTCCAGAAAACACTAATTTCCCAGCAGGAA
>NW_006792448.1:3495091-3517093 GCF_000442215.2 Lipotes vexillifer
AGGAATTGAGCCACAGAGTAATTATATCCCAGGTATTGTTGCCTCAGAATCTCCTAAAATTTGGGATAGATACAAATTTTGTTCATAAACGTTCAAGTATTAATAAATTATGGTTTGGCTTTTTAAAATTTTTAGTTCTGCAGACATAACAACACGTATGTTGTGCTGAAAATCAGAGAACCTCTGTTTTAGTTCTTTTTCATCTGGGACTCAGTAATGCTGATAAATAAATGAACTGCATGGTTTTCAACTTCTGCTCTATTATATTATATGTCCAGTAATATCCCATGATATGGGAACTACTCGTTTAGTTTTCACTGTTTGTTAGGACAACAGCTAATAATTTCTTCCTTTTTTGTCTGTTTCCTTTTTTTGTTTGTTTGTTTTTTTTCCTAGCACAAACTAAAGGTAAAAGACTGAGCGTTTAGCTATGCATAGGATTTTTTTAGTGTCTTTTTTCTCCTTGTGTAATATTTATCTATTCCGCTCTTATGTTTATTTTATACAACTGAAAATATGTAAGGAACTTGGAGTTTCAACTACATGTAAAAAATTGCTTTGTCTCATCATGGAAATAATGCTTGTTCATTGGAGATAATTTTGAAAACATAAAGAAAAGGACGGATTTTTTAAAATAGCTAATTTTAAGGTTAGAAAGTGTTTTCTGATTATTTTAATGCTTTTTTCTTTTATTACTGTTCTATTCCAAAAGAGGATTTAAAGCTGTTTTTTGGGTAGCTGGGAAACCAACATTTTGAAAAGTTAGGAGGACAGGGCAAAGATGTTGTTGTGGAGAGTGGAGGCCAGGGTGAGGGGAAGGAGGATGAACAAAGGGCATTTTGTAGGGAGAAGAATTTGACTGGAAGTGGTTACGTGTGGGTAGTGTTTTGGGTGAGGGAGTACTTAAGTCTCTGATGTGGGAATTAGTATAATTCAACAATACTTAGGAAACTGAGGTGTAAGCATACACTCTTGTAAGACACCTACCCAATAATTACATGGAGGGTGTTAGAATGTTTAGTGGCTTTCACTTGTGGAGATGTTTGGGCTTATTTTCCCTGTCGTCTTTACTTGTTTAGATTTGGGCATTTTACAAAGTAGAAAATCACAAGTGGATTACACCTGTCTGCTTTTCTGGACAGTGGGGCTTTACCCAGCTCCAGCTGACAGCAAAACCTTGGGATTCGCTTTTTATTCCATTGCGAAAGAAATTTTAACATTTCCTCCAAAACGCTAGTACCTTTGTTGTTTATAATTTTATAGATAACTAATAATGGAGAAAAATGAAAAAAGATAACATATTTATCAGTTCAGTATTTCTTCCTCTTTAGACCTCTGAGACATGAGTGGTTAAACTGGCAAAGCTTAGCTCTTTTTTTTAATTTGCTTTAACTTTTAAAATAGCACGTAATGGTATTTATTATTCTTATTTTTGTATTCTTTGTTGTTCGAGTGTATGAAGGAATTTATTTTATTCTTACGTTAAAAATTTTGGGACACTGACACTTAAAAAGAAAAGTTTGATACTTAAAATTTATAGTTTGCTTATTGAAGAGAGATTGTAAAAAGTTTATGAAGGAAGCCTTTAACCCACATCATTTAAACTTATTTTTTCCTCCTTGAAATTATAATTGGTAAAATTGTATAAATGTTTTTATTTTACATGAAGTTTATCCAGATATTCGGATGCTTCCTGAATATAAACATTTTGTTCATAAACGGTATTGGAAATGACACATTAGACTCTTAAGTATTTTCAGGAAGTAGTTTGCCTCAGTTTTGTGTAGTGGTCTGTATTTGAATTTAATTTTCTGCCTCAAGCATTCAGGATTCACTGGCTAGCAATCATGGAGCAATACACTTTTTCGGTAGAATTCAAGCTAGACCATTTCTGAACTATATTACCATATTTTGCCCTATAGAACCTAATGTAAGATGTAAGCCTGTATTATTTTGTAATCCAAAATCCTGTGTGCCTGTGTTGTGTGTCCTTTAATCATCTCTTAAATACCCATCCATGATGGCCGTTAGGTTAAAAAATAATAATAATTACGGGTACTAGATTCTTTGAAACATACCGATCAGAACTGAGGCATCTTTGAAGTTATATTTTTGGCTCTTGCCCCAGAAAATACACATATGACAATGAGCCAGATATGTAAATAATAGCTAAGAAAATATGCACAGAGAGCTCAATTATATTACAAGTAAGTTTTAAGGATTCACCTCTAAGGTTTGGATCAGAACCTGAATCTTAAGCCCTCAGTATCCAATATTGCTTTTTATAGAGATGTTATATAACATTCCTATGTTATTTGGAGTGATTTGTTGGTTATCTTTGGTAGCTGGGAGAAAAGGCGATGAGATTAAATTGAACCTGTACGTGATTTGTTCTAAACTTTTTTAGAAACGCCACCTCCTGGATATATCAGTGAAGATGGAGAAACGAGTGATCAACAGTTGAACCAAAGTATGGATACAGGTAAAAATATTTTTCAAAATTCCTCAGTAATGAGATACACATTTTTGCCTTGTTGGAAACTCACTAGAGTTATTCATAACCCTTACATTTAGAGAAGTTGGGACATATCAAAAAAAAGAATCATCTTGATTTAATAATCATATTTGAATCATCAGAGAGAGGAGTCAGTGAAAGATTAACGTATGCTACTCTGCAGAATAATTGTTAGAATTTTCTCTTATTAGATAAACAAATAAAAATGGGAGAACACTCACTTTTCTTTTTAAAATATTGATATTCTGTGCTTCTGTTAAAAGTTTTAGGTACTCTATGAATAAATGTCTTTGTGATGAAAGATTCTAATTAATTAGCCCAATAACAGGCTTTCAGAGGAACTTGGAAGTAAGAGATGGGGATCAGCTTTTCAGTGCTCTTTTAACTTACTAGTGAGTTCTGAATTATAGTAGATTGTTTACACAAAATACCTTGTATATTGTACTTGACCTAATGCAATTAATTTCTAATATTTAGCTATCAGCTTCAAACACAGTGAAGAAAAAATTGACATGTAATAGATATTGCACACATCAAAGCTTTAAAACAGTTGTTATGTAATAAAATGTATATAGCCCATCAGAACTAACAGGTTACCGGTGAAATAGCTGTGATGTCATTGTAATTGTATGTTTTGATCTATTTCACCCTGGTTATATCTTAAGGATTGGACACCTTAATATCACAACCTCCCAAATTATAGCATCCGCTTTTCTACACAGTTTATACTAAAGCATTCTGCAGTTATGATAATCTAAGTTATTTTTTACATGGCGTGGGGGCTGGGGTGCTTGGCTTTTACAATAATCCTGTCGTTTAAATTCTTCCATTATTTAGACTCCCAAGTGAAGAAGTTTCTGCTATAGCTAATCATACTTACAGCTTTTTTCAAAATAGTAGATAACCAAGAAAAGTAGATGATGATCATTGGAAATAGCGTATGTTGTTAAAAAAAATTTTTCTTTTGGCCGTGCAGCTTGTGGGATCTTAGTTCCCTGCCCTCAGCAGTGAAAGCGCAGAGTCCTAACCACTGGGCCTCCAGGAAATTCCCCATATTATACATCTTAATGCAAATATCTTACGGCAGATGACATTTGGATTTCCGAATATATCTTCCTAAGAAATGCATGTGTGTCAAAGAACTGTATTCCTAAATCAGTCATGTTGATGGACAGTTGCTACTGTGACACTTAGAAGTGAATGCCAATAAAAATATGCCCTAATGACATCATTAATCATCAGGGAAATGCAAATCAAAACCATAATGACATATCACTTCACACCCTCTAGAACGGCTATAATCAAAAAAGGAGGAAGTCTCAGTGAAGATCGGAGAAGTTGGAGTCTTCATATGTTGCTAATGGGAATGTAAAATGGTTCAGTTACCTTGGAAAGATTTTCTGTTCCTCAAAGTTAAATATAGTATAACAATAGACCCAGCAGTTTCACCCAAGAAAATTGAACACATGTCCACATTAAACTTGTAAACAAATGTTCATGTAAGCATTATTCATAGTAGCCCAAAATTGGAAACAACCCAAACTATCAAATAATTAATGGATAAGTTAAATGATTTATATTCATACGTTGGAATATTATTCAACCATATAAAGGAATGAAGTACTGATGCATGCTACAACATTGATGAACCTTGAAAGCATTATATTAGGTGAAAGAAGCCAGGCAAAAAGGCCATAAGGATTCCAGTTAGTGCACAAATGCCTATTCTATAATATAGCTGAAACATGGGAGGAGCAATAAGATGAATGTAATCATTGGTTATGATAATGGTCAAAATCTAAAAGTGGATAATAAGCTGAATCAACTAAAATGAATTCAATGTTTTGGGGCTAGCTTTGAACGTAACCTAATATTTCTAATTCTGTTTCAGTGGGGGAAATGTTACTGTCTTTTTCAAAATGACACATTTAAAATTATTTAGTGTAATGACAGTAACAGTGTGAATATTTGATTCATGAGATGCTAAAAGTTGGTTTAAATACCAGTCTTCTACCTGCTATCTGTTGTTCTCTCAGTGCCATGGGAAGAATTTTCTGACTGATGCAGGGTCCCAATTTAGAACAAAATTAACCTGTTTTTAAACTCTGGTCCATACCTTCCCTGAGGGAAGGACATAATTAAATTGATCTTTCAAGCTCTGCTGGAATAGAAGGAGTTAATATTTTTTAAAAGGGTAACCAGAGGAGAATTCTCTGGTGGTCCAGTAGTTAGGACTCCGCTTCTACTGCAGGAGGCATGGGTTCAACCCCTGGTCGGGGAACTAAGATCTAGCTGTGTGACCCTCCCCCCCCCCCGAAATAAATAAATAAATAAGAATAAATATAAACAAACAAAAAAGTAACCATAGGACAAATAATGCAGAATACAGAACTGTATGAACAAGTACCTGTTATTTTTCGCTTTGCTTTTTCTTTTTTTAAAAATTTCTCCGGTCAAGCCTTCTATTCTTTAAAGTTTGTGGACATTAAGGATCAGGCTGAACATCACAAGAAATATAAGTTTGATTTAGTTCTAATTTTTTTTTCTTGCAAGCCAGTCATTTTGTATACCCCTAGACAAGGTTCACATACCCCACTTAGGAGGCAGCTTCTCTAACCAAATGCATAGCGGCAGGATAGTATGGTCGGAGTCTGAACTAGACTACCTGAGTTTGAATTGTCCCTCTACTATATACTAGCTAGATGACCGAGGCACACAGTTTCCTTATCTGTAAATTAGGAATAGTTATAGTACCAAACCCATAGGGTTGTTAATAGTTAATTTTTGTAAAGAAGTTAAATGTTCCTAACTTACAGTAAATACTATGTGAGTATATTTAAAGAAAATATAAAAGGATGAATTAACCATTAAGAAAAAGGAAGAAACTTGATTGCATGAAAATTAGAGGTAAATTGAGGGACTGAGATCCAGAAGCAGAAGCAGTTTCATCTTCATGACTACGATCTTCTAAATAAAATAGGAAAATAAGGTTATTTGTCAAGAACGGAGGGTCAGGTTTGAGAACTTTAAGGTAGTGGTCTTATTGGCTATGCCGTCTGTGCAGTGTTTTACAGTTTTTAGCATAGATATATAGCATTTCTGTCATTAGATGCATTCTTCACTGTTTTAACCTTTTCGTGCTATTGTAAATGTTTATTTTTCAATTTTATTTTTAATTGTTTTTTCCTAGGATATAGAATAAAATTTGATTTTTGTATGTTGATCTTTTCTCCTGGACTTTGCTAAAATCACTTTTTGTATCTATTATTCTGTAGATTCCTAAGATTTTCTATATATACTACCTTGCCATCTCTTAAATAAAGACAGTTTTACTTCTTGCTTTCTAATCTTTATGCTTTCTTCTTTTTCTGTTCTGGCTAAGACCTACAGTAAACTGTTGAATAGAAATACTAAGAATGGATATTTTTGCATTATTCTTGATCATAGGGGGAATACATTTAATAATTCCCCCAGTAAGTAAGATGTTAATTATAGATTTTTAATAGATTATCGTTATCAGATTGAGGATTTTCCATTCTGTTCCTAGTGTTCTGAGTGTTTGTAATGAGTGGCTGTGGAATTTTGCCCATACTTTTTCTGCATCTATTGAGAGGATAATACAGTTTTACTCTTCTTGAGTGAATTCCACTAAGTGATTTTTCTAATAACAAACGAATTTTGACCTTATTTGGTTATGATAAATTATACTTTTAAAATATTTATGGATTTGATTTGCTAATGTTCTTAAAAGGATTTTCACATTTATGTTTATGAGAGATTTTGGTCTTTAGTTTTCTTGTAATGTTTTTCTGTAGTTTCAATATCATAATTATGCTGGGATCAAAATATATTGGATGAGGTTTTCTAATATTTTCTGAAAGACTGCATAGGATTGGAATTAATTCTTCCTTAAACACTTGATAGCTTCTGCCAGAGAAGCCATCATTTATAGCGAAGGGTTTTTTAAATTGAGAGTTATTTAGATTTTCAGTTTTTTGTGTTGGTGTGCTAACTCGTGTCTTATAAGATATTTTGTTCATTTCATCTGAATGGTAGATTTTATTGCTATAAAGTTATTTCTAATATTCTGTTATCCTCTTGTTGTCTGCAATATCAAGTAAATCTTGATGACCCATTTTTTACTTAAAATGTTGATAGTTTGACCTTTCTCTTTTATTCTTGATAAGTCTTGCAGGGGCTTTATCAGTTAATATTTTTAAAGAACCAGTTTTTGGCTTCTTAAACTTTTCTCTTGTGTTTGCCTTTTTACTGCTTGATTTTATTTCTATTCTTCATTATTTTCTTCTACTTACTTCCCATTTCATTTGGTCGTTTTAGACCCTTGTAGGTTAAATTTAGGTCATTGATTCTTTTGTATTGTTTTCCATTGATTCTTTTTTTCTTGTCTGAGCCTCTATATACATTATTTATTTAATTTTGTTTATTTTTTTACACAGCAGTGTCTTATGAGTTATCCATTTTATACATACTAGTGTATATATGTCAATCCCAACCTCCCAATTCATCACCCCCTCCCGCCCCCCGGCCACTTTCACCCCTTGGTGTCCATACGTTTCTTCTCTACATCTGTGTCTCAATTTCTGCCCTGCAAACCGGTTTATCTGTACCATTTTTCTAGGTTCTACATATATGCCTTAATATACGAGATTTGTTTTTCTCTTTCTGACTGACTTCACTGTATATGACAGTCTCTAGATCCATCCACGTCTCTACAAATGACCCAATTTCGTTCCTTTTTATGGCTGAGTAATATTCCATTGTATATATGTACCACATCTGCTTTATCCATTTGTCTGTCGATGGGCATTTAGGTTGCTTCCGTGTCCTGGCTATTGTAAATAATGCAGTGAACATTGGGGTGCATGTGTCTTTTTGAATTATGGTTTTCTCTGGGTATGTGCCCAGTAGTGGGATTGCTGGGTCATATGGTAAGTTTTTAGTTTTTTTAAAGAACCTCCATACTGTTCTCCATAGTGGCTGTATCCATTTACATTCCCACCCACAGTGCAAGAGTGTTCCCTTTTCTCCACACCCTCTCCAGCTTTTGTTGTTTGGAGATTTTCTGGTGATGCCCATTCTAACTGGTGTGAGGTGAAACCTCATTGTACTTTTGATTTGCATTTCTCTAATAATTAGTGATGTTGAGCAGCTTTTCATGTGCTTCTTCTCCATCTGTATGTCTTCTTCAGAGAAATGTCTACTTAGGTCTTCTGCCCATTTTTGGACGGGTTGTTTGTTTCTTTAATATTGAACTGCATGAGCTGTTTACGTATTTTGGAGATCAATCTTTGTTTGTTGATTCATTTGCAAATATTTTCTCCCATTCTGAGGGTTTTCTTTTTGTCTTGTTTGTAGTTTCCTTTGCTGTGCAAAAGCATTTAAGTTTCATTAGGTCACATTTGTTTATTTTTGTTTTTAATTCCATTACTCTAGGAGATGGATCTAAAAAGATCTTGCTGTGATTTATGTCAAAGAGTGTTCTTCCTATGTTTTCCTCTAAGAGTTTTATAGTGTCCGGTATTATATTTAGGTCTCGAATCCATTTTGAGTTTATTTTTGTGTATGGTGTTAGTGTTTGAATTTCGTTCTTTTACATGTACATGAAACTAGCTGTCCAGTGTCCCCAGCACCATTTATTGAAGACACTGTCTTTTCTCCATTGTATATCCTTACCTCCTTTGTCATAGATTAGTTGACCATAGGTGTGTGGGTTTATCGCTGGGCTTTCTATCCTGTTCCATTGATCTATATTTCTGTTTTTGTGCCAGTACCATATTGTCTTGATTACTGTAGTTCTGTAGTATAGTCTGAGGTCAGGGAGTCTGATTCCTCCAGCTCCGTTTTTTCCCTCAAGACTGCTTTGGTTATTCGGGGTCTTCTGTGTCTCCATACAAATTTTAAGATTTTTTGTTCTAGTTCTAGAAGAATTCCATTGGTAATTTGATAGGGATTGCATTGAATCTGCAGATTACTTTGGGTAGTATAGTCATTTTCACAATATTGATTCTTCCAGTCTAAGAACATGCTATATCTCTCCATCTGTTTGTATCATCTTTAATTTCTTTCATCAGTGTCTTATAGTTTTCTGCATACAGGTCTTTTGTCTCCCTAGGTAGGTTTATTCCTAGGTATTTTATTCTTTTTGTTGCAGTGGTAAATGGGAGTGTTTCCTTAATTTCTCTTTCAGATTTTTCATCAGTAGTGTATAGGAATGCAAGAAATTTCTGTGCATTAATTTTGTATCCTGCAACTTTACCAAATTCATTGATTAGCTCTAGTATCATTCTGGTGGCATCTTTAGGATTCTCTATGTGTAGTATCATGTCATCTGCAAACAGTGACAGTATTACTTCTTTTCCAATTTGTATTCCTTTTTCTTCTCTGATTGCCGTGACTAGGACTTCCAAAACTATGTTGAATAGTAGTGGCGAGAGTGCACATCCGTGTTGTGGTCCTGATCTTAGAGGAAATGCTTTCAGTTTTTCACCATTGAGAATGATATTTGCTGTGGGTTTGTCATATATGGCCTTTATTATGTTGAGGTAGGTTCCTTCTATGCCCACTTTCTGGAGAGTTTATATCGTAAATGGGTGTTGAATTTTGTCAAAAGCTTTTTCTGCATCTATTGAGAGGATCATATGGTTTTTATTCTTCAATTTGTTAATATGGTGGATCACATTGATTGATTTGTGTATATTGAAGAATCCTTGCATTCCTGGGATAAATCCCACTTGATCATGGTGTATGATCTTTTTAATGTGTTGTTGGATTCTGTTTGCTAGTTTTTGGTTGTGGATTTCTACATCTATATTCATCAGTGATATTTTATTGGTCTGTAGTTTTCTTTTTCTGTAGTATGTTTGGTTTTGATATCAGGGTGATAGTGGGCTCATAGAATGAGTTTGGGAGTGTTTCTTCCTCTGCAGTCTTTTGGAAGAGTTTGAGAAGGATTGGTGTTAGCTCTTCTCTAAATGTTTGCTAGAATTCACCTGTGAAGCCATCTGGTCCTGAACTTTTGTTTGTTGGAAGATTTTTAATCACAGTTTTAATTTCATTACTTGTGATTGGTCTGTTCATATTTTCTGTTTCTTCCTTGTTCAGTCTTGGAAGGTTATACCTTTCTCAGAATTTGTCCATTTCTTCCAGGTTGTCCACTTTATTGGCACCGAGTTGCTTGTAGTAGTCTCTTAGGATGCTTTGTATTTCTGTGGTGTCTGTTGTAACTTCTCCTTTTTCATTTCTAATTTTATTGATTTGAGTCCTCTTCCTCTTTTTCTTGATGAGTCTGGCTAATGGTTTATCAATTTTGTTTATCTTCTCAAAGAACCAGCTTTTAGTTTTATTGATCTTTGCCATTGTTTTCTTTGTCTCTATTTCATTTATTTCTACTCTGATCTTTATGATTTCTTTCCTTCTACTAACTTTGGGTTTTGGTGGTTCTTCTTTCTCTAGTTCCTTTAGGTGTTAGGTTAGATTGTTTATTTGAGATGTTTGTTGTTTCTTTAGGTAGGATTATATTCCCGTAACTTCCCTCTTAGAACTGCTTTTGCTGCATTCTGGAGGTTTTGGATCGTCGTGTTTTCATTGTCATTTGTCTCTAGGTATTTTTTGATTTCCTCTTTGATTTCTTCAGTGATCTCTTGGTTATTTAGTAGTGTATTGTTTAACCTCTGTGTGCTTGTGTTTTTTTTAAACTTTTTTTCCCTGTAATTGATTTCTAATCTCATAGTGTTGTGGTCAGAAAAGATGCTTGATATGATTTCCATTTCTTAAATTTACTGAGGCTTCATTTGTGACCTAAAATGTGATCCATCATGGAGAATGTTCCATTTGCACTTGAGAAGAAAGTGTAATCTGCAGTTTTTGGATGGAATGTCCTATAAATATCAATTAAATCTATCTGGTCTGTTGTGTCATTTAAAGCTTGTGTTTCCTTATTAACTGTCTGGATGATCTGTCCATTGGTGTAAGTGAGGTGTTAAAGTCCCCCACTATTATTGTGTTACTGTCAATTTCCTCTTTTAGAGCTGTTAGCATTTGCGTTATGTATTGAGGTGCTCCTATGTTGGCTGCATATATATTTATAATTGTTATATCTTCTTCTTAGATTGATCCCTTGATCGTTATGTCGTGTCCTTCCTTGTCTCCTGTAACATTCTTTATTTTAAGGTCTGTTTTATCTGATGTGAGTATTGCTACTTCAGCTTTCTTTTGATTTCCATTTACATGGAATATCTTTTTCCATCCCCTCACTTTCAGTCTGTATGTGTCCCTAGGTCTGAAGTGCGTCTCTTGTAGAGACAGCATATGTGTGGGTCTTGTTTTTGTATTCATTCAGCGAGCCTGTGCCTTTTGATTGGAGCATTTAATCCATTCACGTTTAAGGTAATTATATGTATGTTCCTATGACCATTTTCTTAATTGTTTTGGGTTTGTTTTTGTAGGTCCTTTTCTTCTTTGTGTTTCCCACTTAGAGAAGTTCCTAAACATTTGTTGTAGAGCTGGTTTGTTGGTGCTGAATTCTTTTAGCTTTTGCTTGTCTGTAAAGCTTTTGATTTCTCCATCAAATCTGAATGAGATCCTTGCCGGGTAGAGCAATCTTGGTTGTGGGTTCTTCCCTTTCATCACTTTAAATATGTCATGCCACTCCCTTCTGGCTTGTAGAGTTTCTGCTGAGAAATCAGCTGTTAACCTTATGAGAGCTCCTTTATATGTTATTTGTCGTTTTTCCCTTGCTGCTTTCAATAATTTTTCTTTGTATTTAATTTTTGCCAGTTTGATTACTGAGTGTGTCGGTGTGTTTCTCCTTGGGTTTATCCTGTATGGGACTTGTCTGTGCTTCCTGGACTTGCGTGGCTATTTCCCCTCCCGTGTTAGGGAAGTTTTAGACTATAATCTCTTCATATATTTGTTCGGGTCCTTTCTCTCTCTTTTGTCCTTCTGGGACCCCTATAATGGGAATGTTGTTGTGTTTAATGTTGTCCCAGAGATCTCTTAGGCTGTCTTCATTTCTTTTCATTCTTTTTTCTTTATTCTGTTCTGGAGCAGTGAATTCCACCGTTCTGTCTTCCTGGTCACTTATCCGTTCTTCTGCCTCAGTTATTCTGCTCTTGATTCCTCGTAGGGTGTTTGTCATTTCAGTTATTGTATTGTTCATCTCTGTTTGTTTGTTCTTTAATTCTTCTAGGTCTTTATTAAACATTTCTTGCACCTTCTCGATCTTTGCCTCCATTCTTTTTCCGAGGTCCTGGATCATCTTCACTATCATTATTCTAAATTCTTTTTCTTGAAGCTGGCTTATCTCCACGTCATTTAGTTGTTTATCTGGGGTTTTATCTTGTTCCTACATCTGGTATATAGCTCTCTGCCTTTTCATCTTGTCTCCCTTTCTGTGAATGTGGTTTTTGTTCCACAGGCTGCGGGATTGTAGTTCTTCTTGCTTCTGCTGTCTGCCCTCTGGTGGATGAGGCTATCTAAGAGGATTGTGCAAGTTTTCTGATGGGAGTGACTGGTCATTAATTCTTTTCTAATGTAAGCATTTAAAATTAAGTTTCCCTCTAAGCCGTACTTTAGCTTCATACCAGAAGTTTTAATAAGTTATTTTTCATTATTATTCAACATCTTTATTGGAGTATAATTGCTTCATAATTAGTTTCTGCTGTATAACAAAGTGAATGAGCTATCCATATACATCTATCCGTATATGGCCTCTCTCTTGCGTCTCCCTCTCACCCTCCCTATCCCACCCCTCTTGGTGGGAAAAGAGCAATGAGCTGATCTCCCTGTGCTATGCGGCTGCTTTCCAATAGCTATCTGTTTTACATTTGGTAGTGTATATATGTCCATGCCACTCTCTCATTTCCTCCCAGCCTACTCTTCCCCCTCCCCATGTCCTGAAGTGCATTCTGTATGTCTGCATCTTTATTCCTATCTAGCCCCAAGGGTCTTCAGAACCTTTTTTTTTTTTTTTTTAAGATTTAATATATATGTGTTAGCATACGGTATTTGTTTTTCTCTTTGACTTACTCCACTCTGTATGATCCATCCACCTCGGTACAAATAGCTCAATTTCATTTCTTTTTATATGGCTGAGTAATATTCCATTGTATATATGTGCCACATATTCTTTATCCATTCATCTTAGGTTGACACTAAGATGGACACTTTGGTTGGTTCCATGTGTTGGCTATTGTAAATAAAGCTGCAGTGAACATTGTGGTACATGACTCTTTTTGAGTTATGGTTTTCTCAGGGTATATGCCCAGTAAGGGGATTGCTCTGTCGTCTGGTAGTCCTATTTTGAGTTTTTTGAGGAACCTCCGTACTGTTCTCCGTAGTGTATCAGTTTACGTTCCCCTTTTCTCCACACCCTCTCCAGCATTTATTGTTTGTAGATTTCTTTGATGATAGCCATTCTGAGATGATAACTCATTGTAGTTTTGATTTGCATTTCTCTAATATTAAGTGATGTTGAGAATCCTTTCATGTGTTTGTTGGCAATCTGTATATCTTCTTTGGAGAAATTTCTGTTTAGGTCTTCTGCCCATTTTTGGATTGGGTTGTTTGTTTTTTTTTGATATTGAGCTGCATGTGCTGCCTATATATTTTGGAGATTAATCCTTTGTCAGTTGCTTCGTTTGCAAATATTTTCTCCCATCCTGAGGGTTGTCTTTTCATCTTGTTTATGGTTTCCTTTGCTGTGCAAAACCTTTTAAATTTCATTAGGTCCCATTTGTTTATTTTTGTTTTTATTTCCATTTCTCTAGGAGGTGGGTCAGAAAGGACCTTGCTTTGATTTACGTCATAGAGTGTCCTGCCTATGTTGTCCTCTAAGAGTTTTATAGTGTCCAGTCTTACATTTAGGTCTTGAATCCATTTTGAGTTCATTTTTGTGTATGGTGTTAGGGAGTGTCCTAATTTCATTCTTTTCCATGTAGCTGTCCAGTTTTCCCAGCACCACTTATTGAAGAGCATGGCTTTTCTCCATTGTATATTCTAACCTCCTTTATCAAAGATAAAGTGACCATATGTGCATGGGTTTATCTTATATTCTTACCTCCTTTATCAAAGATAAGGTGACCATGTGTGTTAGTGTCTCATCCCCGTCTCTGGGGTCCACGCTGATAGCTGCGCCTTGGACCCATCTCTGGAGCTCGTTTAGGTGTTTCTCTGAATCCCCTCTCCTCGTGCACCCTGAAACAATAATGGTCTCTTGCCTCTTAGGCAGGTCCAGACTTTCTCCCAGACTCCCTCCCGGCTAGCTGTGGTGCGCTAGCCCCCTTCAAGCTGTGTTCACGCAGCCAACCCCAGTCCTCTCCCTGGGATCTGACCTCCGAAACCCGAACCTCAGCTCCCAGCACTCACCTGCCCCGGCAGCTGAACAGAGAAGCCTGTCAGGCTGGTGAGCGCCGGTCGGCGCCGATCCTCTGTGCGGGAACCTCTCCGCTCTGCCCTCCGCACCCCCGTTGCTGTGCTCTCCTCCGCGGCTCCGAAGCTCCCCCCCTGCCGCCCTCCATCTCCGCCCGCGAAGGGGCTCCTAGTGTGTGGAAACCTTTCCTCCTCCACAGCTCCCTTCCAGAGGTGCAGGTCCTGTCCCTATTCTTTTGTCTCTGTTTTTTCTGTTTTCTTTTGCCCTACCCAGGTACGTGGGGAGTTTCTTGCCTTTTGGGAGGTCTGAGGTCTTCTGCCAGCGTTCAGTAGGTGCTCTGCAGGAGCTGCTCCACATGTAGATGTAGTTTTGATGTATTTGTGGGGAGGAAGGTGATCTCCCGTGTTTTACTCCTCCCCCATCTTGAAGGCGCCCCCCGTTTCATTGTTATTTAATTATTATTGTCATTAAAGTTTTTTCGAATTCTTCTTGCGATTTCTTCTTTGACCCATGATTATTTAGAAGTTTGGTCTTTTAGAAGTATGGGGGTTTTCTAGATAGTTCATTGATTTCTCACTTAATTCCATTATGATTCAAATACACTATGTATGATTTCAGTCCTTTGAAGTTTACTAAAAATTATTTTATGCCACAACATGGCTTATTTATCTTGATGAGAGTTCCATTTATACTTTAAAAAATGTTGTTCAATTGTAGTGTTACCCTAAGTGTCACTTAGGATCATTGATGGTATTGTTTAAATCTTGACTCTGTCTGATTTCTTTCTATTTGTTATACCACTCACAGAGAGGAGTGTTAAAACCTCTTAACTGTGACTTTGGATTTGTCTGTTTTTCCTTTTAGTCCTGTCAGTTTTTGCTTCATGTATTTTATTTTATTTATTTATTTTTTTTTTTGTGGTACGCGGGCCTCTCACTGCTGTGGCCTCTCCCATTGCGGAGCACAGGCTTCGGACGCGTAGGCTCAGCAGCCGTGGCTCACAGGCCCAGCCGCTCCGCGGCATGTGGGATCTTCCTGGACCGGGGCACGAACCCGTGTGCCCTGCATCGGCAGGTGGACTCTAAACCACTGCGCCTCCAGGGAAGCCCCTGCTTCATGTATTTTGAATCTCTGTTATTAAGTGGTGCACATTTAAATTGTCCTTCTGATGAAGTGACCCTTGTTATAAAATGTGTCTCATATAAACATCACCATATATTCTTATTTCACAGGTGGCATGGTATATTTACTTTTACCATCCTTTTACTTTTGGTCTACCTGCATCTTTATATTTAAAACGTATCTCTTGTGGATACCTTTCTATGTCTTACTTAATCTAACAATCATTGTCTTTTCTTTTATTTTAAATAAATTTATTTATTTTTGGCTGTATTGGGTCTTCGTTTCTGTGCGAGGGCTTTCTCTAGTTGTGGTAAGCGGGGCCCACTCTTCATCACGGTGCGTGGCCTCTCACTGTCGCGGCCTCTCTTGTTGTGGAGCACAGGCTCCAGACGCGCATGCTCAGTAGTTGTGGCTCACGGGCCCAGTTGCTCCGCGGCATGTGGGATCTTCCCAGACCAGGGCTCAAACCCATATCCCCTGCATTGGCAGGCAGATTCTCAACCACTGCACCACCAGGGAAGCCCAACAATCATTGTCTTTTAATTGGAGTATTTAGTTCCTTTATAATTAATGTAGTTCTTAATAATCATTGGGTTTGGGTTACCATTTTTCTGTTTCTTTTTTGTCTGTGCTATCTGGTTTTTGTTCCTCTGTTCCTGATTTTCTGACTTCTTTAGATTAATCAAATATATTTATATTTGAATCCACTCTGTTTACTCTCTTGAATTTAGAGCAGTATCACTTAGTATTATTTTCTCAGTGAGTGTTCTCGTGATTACAGTGCATATCCCCTATCATCACCTTCTACTTAGAATGTTACTTAAATTGTAATATTTTACAACTTCACGTGAAATATAGGAACTTTACAACACTATAATTCCATTCACCTACCTCTGTTTGTGCTACTGTTTTCATATATTTTATTTATAAATATGTATAAACCCCCAAATGTTATTTTTTACTTTAGACTTTGAGGTTTTTAAAAAAATTATTTTAAAGAATTGAAAAGTAATGTTTTGTATTTACCTACCTTTTTTTCCATTTCTGCTCTTCTTTTCCTGTAGAAATTTGTCCAGTTGTTTTAGCACCATAAGTTGAAGATACTTTTCTTTCTTCATTGATTTACCTTGGTTTCTTTGTTGAAAATCAAGTGATAAGGTATATGTGTGTCTAACTTTTGGTCTTCTCTAAGCCAGTTCAGTGACTTCATTTCAGATAATTTGTTTTTCAGTTTCATAACTTCGATTTTAAACTCTTTATCTGATAAGTCCAGTGTCTGGTTTATATGTAGTTTTGCTTGTGTTAACTTTAAAGTCTTGATTATGGGTCAGTTTTTCCTACTTCTTTGCATGTCTCATGTTTTTTTAGTTGGATGCTGGATATTGTATATAAAATAATACTAGAGTGTAATATAGATAGTATTTTCCTTATGAAAGACTCACCCTTTTCTTTCTCTGGTTGCTAAGTTGGGGATCTAATCTCTTCCATATATTAGGAGTTGAGTTGAACAGGTGATGGTGTAATTCTTAACATCAAATCACCTCAGGTTTGAAGGAGGGGCAGTCCCCTACCTCAGCAGGTCTTTCAGATATGAGTATGGTGAGACTGTAGGATCTCTCACTGCTTTGCAGCCTTTGCCTGAAACTTCCTGTGCTACCATGTACTACTCAGCTAAACACATGAGGGTTAGAACTGGCTAATGAAGAAGACTGTATCGGTGGTTGGGCTTCTCAGATTCCAGTTGCCAGCGTGTGGCCATTAAAATTTCAGCTGGTTTCTCCTTTGGCAAGTACAATCCTATATGTGTCTGTGTCCTAACTTGGCAGATACTCCCAGCAATGAAAATGGTTACCACTGTCTACTTAATAGGAAGATGAGCTCAACCTTCTCTAAATTACTTCACTCAGACTTAAGTGGATCTTATATTAAAAAATATATAATTTTTTTTAGTGTTTCTGATATTTTCTTATTGTAGGAGCAAGGTTTTTTCCAACAGTCTTCTATATTCTAGCCATAAGGGGAACCCTATAGAAGCTGCTAATAAAAACACAAGAAGAGCAACTGTATTCTCATTATGAACATAATTCATGCTTGTAGAAAATTTGGAAATACATAGAACATAATAAAGAAACATGAAGGAAGTATGTATTTTTAAAGTGGAATTGACATAGTACCTATTTCTTTTATTTTTGCTTAATCTCACATTTTTACCATTCTATGTCAAATAAAAGTTAAACAGTATTTTACAGGTTAAAATTATAATGCAACATTTTGAATTATGCAACAAGTGGAAGAAACTTTAAACATTATATGTAATTCGTAAAAAACAGTACTGCAGTGAACATCATAGAAAGATAGGTAGAAAGTGACAGAGGAATTTGCACCTAGGATCTCAGGTTCTAGAATTTCTGTTCTTAACCACTGCACTAGACTTCCTCTGGCTCGTTTCAGATGACATGGGGAGAAATGCCTGCTTTTGCAATGTATTGCTGAGGTAAGACTTGTTTGGTGATTAGGTAGGGATATGGTTGAAGGAATAATCCATCATGATTCTGTTTTTTGAAGGGTTTGTGAATGCGATTGGTCTGTGTATTCAGTAAATGAGATTCTTTTAAAGCATATGTTTAAGCCTTTTTTGGTATAAAAACAAAATCGTAGATAATTTTAGTTCTTCGGGATTATTTCTGTAATATGAATGCAAAGAAGATAAAACTAAATGATTTTAAGGCCTTTAACTTTCCTGTCCTTCCATATATGCCTTTTGAAAGAATAAGTCTATTTTTATTTTCTTATTTGAATGATAGTAACTTATGGTTAGTTAACACACTGAAACTTATGAAAGTAAAATATACATTTCTTTGCCGTTAATTTTGCTCAAGAAATTCAAAGTAATTTTAATATTTCTCAAAAAGTTATAAAATAGATACTAAACATGTAACTTATCTCATACCAAAATGAATTCCATTTAGAGAAAACGCTTAAATTAAAAAATGAGACTCTAATTTCTAGGACATGGCATTGAAGAATTTTTTAAATAATCTGAGCAAGAACTATGCAACATATAAAACCATAGAAGAAAAGGTTGATAAATTTGAATATATAAAATTTAAAATGTTACCACTACACACCTGTTAGAATGATCAAAATCTGAATTCTGGCAAGGATGTGGAGCAACAAGATCATTGCTGATGGGAATGCAAAATGAATGAATGGTACAGCCACTTTGGAAGACAGATTGGCAGACTCTTACAAAACTAAACATACTCTTACCATGTGATCAGCAGTCATGCTCCTTAGTATTCACCTAAAATAGTTGAAAATATATGTACACACAGAAACTTGCACATGGATGTTTTTAGTGGCTTTATTCATAATTGCCAAAATTTGGAAGCAACCAAGATGTCCTTCAGTAAGTGAATGAATAAATAAACTGTGGCATATCCAGACAATGGAATGTTATTCTGTGCTAAAATGAAAACTGCTAAATAAAGGCATGGAAATACATGGAACATTAAATGCATATTACAAGTCAAAGAATCCAATCTGAGAAGGCTGCATACTTTATGATTCCAGCTATGTGATGTTCCAGAAAAGGCAAAACAACTATAGAGACAGTAAAAAGATCAGTGATTGCTAGGGGCTAGAGGGCAGGGAGGGATGAACAGGTAAGCACAGAAGATTTTTAGGGAAGTGTAACTATTTGGTATGAAACTACAATAGTGAATACATGTCATTATACATTTGTCAAAATTTGTAGAAAGTACAGAACCAAGGATGAACCCT
Source organism: Lipotes vexillifer (assembly GCF_000442215.2). Classification (NCBI taxonomy): domain Eukaryota; kingdom Metazoa; phylum Chordata; class Mammalia; order Artiodactyla; family Lipotidae; genus Lipotes; species Lipotes vexillifer. The sequence continues at coordinate 3,513,901 of NW_006792448.1, forward strand.
AATGTAAATTTTGGGCTTCGAGTGATAATGATGTCTGTGTAGGTTCCTCAGTTACAGTAGATGTACGTTGTGGCACACGACTCTGATGGCAGGCGAGGTTATGCATGTATGTGTACATGGGTATATGGGAACTCTTGTAAATTATGCTCAATTTTGCTGTGAACCTAAAACTCTAAAAAATAATGTTATAAAAATTTTTTTTTACCTTGAAAGACCTACCAAAACAAACCAAAAAACTTGGGGAAATGTTTGTAAATGTATGACAAGCCTAATAACTGATTTCTAAATTTAAAACTTACAAATAAAGAGGGAAAAGACAGTAGTTAATAGAAAAGGGACATAAAGAACATGAGTGCACTGTTTATAAAAAAATAAAAATAAGTAAAAATTTTTAAATATCAGAGTTGCCACATTTAAACCTTTCAAATTGTTACATGTCAGAAGGTAGTGACATGGCATGAAGAAACACTCATAAATTGTTGGTGGGTCTAAACATTTGGGGAGGGTACTTTGGTACTTATAAAAGTTTAACTTCGCATTCCTTTTGATCTAACATTTCCTTGTTGAAAAAATGTATCCTACAAATATCTGCGAACTTGTATGCAAGGTTATGTGCACAAGGATTTCTCTAGATGTTTTAGCTGCAAGTAATAGAAACTAGCTTTAAATAGTGAGATCATTACTTCTCATAACTGGAAGTTCCAGACTTCAGTAGAAGCATGTATATACGAATAACTAATAAGTTAATCATCATTTAACCTGGCTCTGTTTAAGAAAAAAGTTTCTAAAAACTTTTGTTAGCTAATAAATTTTTAGCTTAATTTAACTTCTAAAAATTTTATATATGATTTTAATCAACTTTTCATAATATATAGTTCTAACTTCTATCACATCTGACTGGACTCCTCTTAGTCTAAATTAATGAACTGTGACTCTACTAGTCACTTCTTATAAGTATTTAATAGAGGGAGTAAACAGTTAAAAGATACGAAAAATTGGGCACTTTCCTCCATTTCTAATAGTGGCTTTGTTTATTTTATCTCAACTTCAGGAAACAGCAGTGAGTTTTAGTTCATTGTTCTAAATATATTTTGACCTTTCATAGCTGTACCTGTTGTGACTTGCCAACAGATTTTTCAAACTGAAGAATAAAAAAAGAACATAAGAACTTTGTTATGGAAGGCTGTTCTGTCTTCTCAAAAATCATTATCACCTGTTCTTTATTTTTGATTCATCTGTTTATGTGGGAATTGCTGTTTCACCTGTGTTGCCTGGTATTTTAGGTCATGGTTATAGTGTGGAGAGGGGAGAGGTCCACCGGGGGCATCTGACCTCATTCTACATCTATGCCATTGCTATATTTTTAAAGCTTGGGGGCTGTAAGTCATGCTTTTTTGGGTAACATTTTCAAAATATGTAGAGAATAATGATAAGAAAACAAAATGTATCCTACAATTATAATATGATTATTTAACAACAGTTTACAACAAATACGTTTTAAAATTTAGTTGCGTGAAATTGAGTGAAGTAATCTCAGTCACTGTTCTTCTTGTGTCTGTGGTTCTTCCTTCTTTTTCTCATTTTATGTGTTTGTGCCCCCTCCTCCCTTATTTTCTTGATTAGATTTAGCAAGTTTACCTAAAACTGGAAGAAATGAATACTTTTCTAATAAATATAATTTACTGAAACTGACTCCAGGAAATAGAGCTGTCTGAACAGTCAGCCTTCATAGAAGAAATAGAGAAGTGTCTTAGAATAAACCCTAGAAAATTTTTAACTGCAAAGAATTTCACATGGGAATTCCACTGAAATATTAAAGAATATGGTATTCCAATGCTAAGTAGTTTAAATAAACTGTTACAGAGCATAGAAAAGACTTAAATCTTCTAGCTTGTCTTTATGAGACAGCGTAACATTTGTGCTTGGAACATAAATCTGCAGACCAGTATTGCGAAGGATTATTGATGCAGAATTCCTAAATAAAGAATTTTCTCTCTCTCATCCTCACAGCCAGCATCATACTTATTGGGCAAATACTAGAAGTAGTTCCTTAAAGTTAAGAGTAAGCCAAGAATTTCTGGTATCACCACTGTTTTATCAAAATGTGACATGCCCCAAAATGATTGGTAAATTATATCACATAAAAGTTTTTTTAATACTGCTTAATCAAAATTGGGGTGAAGAATCATAAGCCAGATGACCAAATATTTGCATCCCATACCATGAAAGGACTAATATCACTAAAACATAAAGAGCCTTCTGTAAATCAGTGAGAAAAGTGATCAACACCACAATAGAAAATTGAGCAAAAGAAAAGAACAGACTATTCACAGGAAGGAAATAAAATATAAACAAGTATACAACTGCTCAATGTCATTTATAAGAGAAATACAAATTAAAACTATACTTGTTAAGACCTTGTTCTTACTTATCAACAATAGCACACGAGCCTCCCCTATTTACGTTGTTGCTGGGAATGTAAACTGGTACAACCTCTATAGATGACAATTTTGGCAAAATTTATCAAATTACAGATGGACAGCCCTTTGATTTGGCAGTTTCTCTTTTAGAGCCTACCCTTCAGATACAATTGAGAATATGCATAATGTGCGAGATTAGTTATTGGAATCTTGGTTCTTAAAGCAAAAGATTGAAGATAACCTGAATATCCATCAATATGGGGTCATAATATTCCATAATGTAATGTTATGCAGCTAATAGATGAGTGGATGGATGGATGGATAAATAGTTACATAAGTAAAAGGGAAACATATCAACATCTCTGATAGAATAAGTAATATAAAATCAAAATTCAGAACTGTGTTACCATTTGTACATAAAAAGCAGAAGGCACAGAACACAATATATTTGCTTATGTGGTTTGAAGAATATTTCTGGAAAGGTACACAAAGAACTGGCAACATTGGACGCCTTTGGAAGAGGGTAGCTTGAAGCCAGGACTGTTTTGTATCTTTTATATATTGAAGCTTCCAAAATTAAACTTCCATTAAGCAGTTGTATATTTTGAATCCTTGGTATGTAAATTATCTGTATTATCTGTGACCATTACAACCAGATGCAATCAGGTTTATTATTATTTGGTCAGAACTTATGGAAATACTTTTACAGCTGTTTTAAAATTGAATCTTTTGTTTCAGGATCTCCAGCAGAACTATCTCCTACTACTCTTTCC
>NW_006792448.1:3517166-3551128 GCF_000442215.2 Lipotes vexillifer
CTCTTTCCCCTGTTAATCATAGTTTGGGTAAGTTGCAAATACTTTTCCCCTACTGTTTTTATACCTTTTTAATTAAATGTCCTTTCTGGTAATTATTTTCCATATATGTGAGAAAGAGATCCCAGCGAATAATCAAATGATTGTTCAACTTAGTGCTTTCTAAAAATGATACTGGTAATGTGCCTCAATATTACTAAAACTCTTTTCTCCTGGCACATATAAGAAGTTAATAATCTTTTTATTCATGGAAATCATATTCATTATTCATGAAAAATGTTCTTATATGGCTAGATTTTTATGTATATATTTAGTTTCTGATGTATTTTATAATAGCAGTTATTCATATGAGATGTGTATAAATATATATAGACATATATCACACATATGTACATGTAGTATGGGAGATTATATATATATATATGTGATAGCTAATACATATGTATATATGTGTGTATACGGTCTCTATTCTTGGTCTTCATTTTACCTCACTATTTCACAGTTTCTTTTCAGTTTCTACACATTGGAATTTGTTCTACAAAATTGTCATTTTTTTCCCATGATATTGCTTATGATGCATTTTAATCAAAATTACAGCACTTAAATACATGTGATCCTCATTTTCCCATGAAATATGTAGATTCTTTTGATTTATATTGTTTCCACTTGCATACTGTATGTTTTCTTTTTTTTTTTTTTTTGTATGTTTTATTACTTTCTGTTTCTTGTGTATATTTGGGTTTTCTATTTTTGTAACTAGGGTAACTCAGTGAGAATCTCATGTTAAAATAGACAAATGTCAAAAATCTGTCGTATTTTGTATCCTACCATGACATCTTTTTTTCCCCTGTGGCTTTTGACTCATTAATCTTTGCTTCAGCTTTGTTCTACTCTGTCCTACCCAAAATTAACTTTATAATGCAAATTGACTGTGGCACAAGCAGGGTAAAACTACTGTTAGAATAAATGATCCACCATAAAGTCTAAGAAAGCTGTTTGAAGACTAGAATGACTTAATGAGGTAGGGGAAACTTGAGAAATTGAAAATCTGGAGTGCTCTTTGGAATCTGGAGTTCGTGTTGTAGATGTTAAGTCTGTTTCCTGGGCTGTTGCCAGCTTAGGCTGGCATAGAACAAGTAAAGGTGATGATATTCAGTCTGTTCTTGGCTTGAGGTGGCTTGAATTATTCACACACATTTCTTTTATGTGTTTGTTTTTTCTGCCCCAGATTTGCAGCCTGTTACTTACTCAGAACCTGCATTTTGGTGTTCAATAGCGTATTACGAATTAAACCAGAGGGTTGGAGAGACCTTCCATGCATCACAGCCCTCACTCACCGTAGACGGCTTCACAGATCCATCAAATTCAGAGAGGTTCTGCCTAGGTTTACTCTCTAACGTCAACAGAAATGCTACAGTAGAAATGACAAGAAGACATATAGGTATGTTTTTTTTCCTTATGTGAAAAACCAATGCCATATACACACAATGTGAGCATTATGTGGTTTACCACATCAAGAGATTGTGTGCAAAAAAGCCTGCCTTCTCTCTCCCACCTTAAGGGCAGTCATGTTGAAATGCACAGCTTCACAGCTTTTAGTAGATCCTGGTGATCCTTCTGTCTGCGAACTTTTATCTTGAGCTTCTGTTAATTTGGCACCCTCGATACTGGGAAGTCCTTCAATAAATATGTGTTAAAATAGCTTTACTCTGCTGAGCCTCTACCAGTCATAAAATTGTCATGTTCAGATTTTAGGGATGTAATTTTAACAAATCATGAATTTTTTTTTTCAGTTTGTTTACGTCTCCTAGTTTTTTCCCTCTTTCAGTGAATTCATGTGTCAGATCTGCACACTATTAATCTGAAGCAGGATATCTAAAACAAGAACGACCATTTAGTTAGTTCAAAAATAATTCATAGAGGGGCTCCCCTGGTGGCGCAGTGGTTGAGAGTCCGCCAGCCGATGCAGGGGACGCGGGTTCGTGCCCCGGTGTGGGAAGATCCCACATGTCGCGGAGCACCTGGGCCCGTGAGTCATGGCCGCGGGGCCTGTGCGTCTGGAGCCTGTGCTCCGCGACGGGAGGGACCACAACAGTGAGAGGCCCGCGTACCGCCAAAAAAATAAAAATAAAAAAAAATAATAATAATTCATAGAATCTCAAAATGTGGTAATCCCAGGCACCCTTTCAGCAAGTTGGTGAGGTAAAAACAATTTTCACAGTGGTGCTAAGGTGCTGTTTGCCATTTTCACTCTCGTTCTCTCTTGACTGTACAGTGAAGTATTCCAGAGACTTACAAGGCTTACGATTTTGCAAGGAATTAAACATAAACTCTGATGAGAATTCTACTGTCTTCTCTTAAGCCAGACATTAAGGATATTTGCAAAAATATAAAACATTGCTACTCTTCTCACTAATTTTTTCTTTGGTTTGCAAAATAGTTATTTTTCACAAACTTGTTTATGTTAATATGTAGTGGGTTTATTATTTTGATTTTCAAATGAATTAATTTTTTTGAATCTCAGTTTTCACACATAATATGGTAAGTTTGCATAGATGTAATCCACATAAACAACAGCTCTTTGGGTCGTCAGTAGTTTTTTGACAATGAGGTAAAAAATAGTTTGAGTGCCACAAAAATAACTGAACATAGTTCTCCTCACCTTAAAGTAACTTCTTTTAATAATAATTTGCTTCTGTTCATTTAATTAACCATCACCTCCTATGAGAAATAATGCTGATCACTAAAGAGTCAATGTGATATTGCAAAGTGCTAGTGGCTTCAGAGGTCTGTTGGTGGGCTCCATGTGGAATTTCTCAAATCTTGCTTGATGTATAAATTTTATATAATCTTCCTAAGGTACTTCCTAAGATCTTATAGGTGAGGAAGGCCTCTGAATATCTGCCCTCTTTTAACTAAAGCAGTTCTGATTTTTCCATGTTCTAATTAGGGCTCTGCATAAAAATTTAACAAAAGGTTTACCCTACCTTATTTACTTCTGTACGAAATTTTAGAGTGCTGTAATTATTGGATCATCTTTTTTTACTTTTGATTTCTAGTTTATTGGGTGCTTTTGATCAGAAACTATAGCCTGAAAAATCTCTACTTTTTGGACTTAATGTTTTCCTAATGGTCAAGTGAACAACTTTATTTTTTATACAAGTATTCTGTAGTCATTAAGAGAACAGGGCACCAGGTTCCATATTTATGTAGTAAATCTGACTTGTTGGTTTTTATTAATTTTCTTTTTTTTTTTTTGCGGTACACGGGCCTCTCACTGTCGTGGCCTCTCCCGTTGCGGAGCACAGGCTCCGGACGCGCAGGCTCAGCGGCCATGGCTCACGGGCCCAGCCGCTCCGTGGCACGTGGGATCTTCCCAGACCGGGGCACGAACCCGGGTCCCCTGCATCGGCAGGCGGACTCTCAACCACTGCACCACCAGGGAAGCCCTATTAATTTATTTTTGCTGCATAACATATTACCACACATTTACCAGGCTAAAACCACACAAATTTACTGTGTCACAGTTTTTGTGGGTTAGGAGTCTCTTCAGGGTCTCACAAAGGAAAACCAAAGGGTCAACTGGGCTGTGTTCTCATCTGAAGCTTGAGGTCCTTTTCCAAGCTCACAGGTGATTATTGCAGAGTTCACTTCCTTGAAGTTGGGGCGCTGAGATCCTCACTTCCTGCAGACTGTAAGCTAGAGGCTGCTATCAGCAACTAGAGACCACCTGCGTGGCCCCCTCCATCTTCACAGTCAGCAGTGAAGACTCTGTCGTGTTGAATTCCTGTTGCTCACACTTTGAATCACTTTCACCAGGGCCAGCCCAGTCCCTTTTAAGGGCTGTCACCTGATTAAGTCAGGCCCACCAAAGGTAATCTTAGTTTCTTATGGTCAGTTGATTTGAGAACTTAATTACATCTGAAAAATCCCTTTGAGCAGTATGTAGATTAGTGTTTGATTGAATAATTGAGAAGATAAATACACCGGGGTGAGAATCTTAAGTGCTATCTTAGAATTCTGCTTTTCACAATTTTTTCTTTAATCCTTGTATTGCTAATATTTTCTGTATATTTGATCCGCTAATATTTTATGTATATTTGATCTGTCAAATTCTGAAAGGTATATTAAAATCTCCCAATATAATTTTTTCTTATCTAATTCTGCTTATATAAATAGGGACCTAGTTGCCCCCATAATATATATAGTTTTAAAAGGGGCGGATGACTCTAACCTCTTGATAATTTTTATTACCTTTTTTCTTAACCATAGTGGGCTCTTTAAAGAAACACTGTTTATTATAATGAAGGCATATTAATCCAGACATTAGTTAATTCCTTCAAATGAATTCTTTTATTTAGAAATAACTATAATTTGTATGAAATTCTTTATTTTGCTATCCATTCACTTTTCTGCGTTGCTTAAGTATTTTTGATAAGCACGTATTAGCTTTACAAATCAGTAAAATCATTTTAAAAAAATACTTGGAAAAATGTACAGTGGTATGTTTCAAAGTTAGATTTCAGAAAAGCATAGCTATGGAAAAAGTCATCAGAATACTTTATGTCATTTTACTATCCTCTGAGAAGACTCTTTGACAGTCATGCTGAAATAGTAAATGTTGTAAAACTAATTCCATATATATTTTGTTTTAGGAAGAGGAGTGCGCTTATATTACATAGGTGGAGAAGTTTTTGCTGAGTGCCTAAGTGATAGTGCAATCTTTGTGCAGAGCCCCAATTGTAATCAGAGATACGGCTGGCACCCTGCAACAGTGTGTAAAATTCCACCAGGTATGGATACAACGATGTAAATAAACCTATTGTATCAACTTGCTGAGTTTTTCTTGGCTGTTACTTTTAGGAATCAGGAGATGATTTGCATGCTCATGTTCTAAAATCTGTAGCCCTTTTAAAATGATTTTCTAATAGTAATATTCTTTTTACATAATTTTTAAATCTTTTTCTCAATCGTAGGCTGTAACCTGAAGATCTTCAACAACCAGGAATTTGCTGCTCTTCTGGCTCAGTCCGTTAATCAGGGATTTGAAGCCGTGTATCAGCTAACTAGAATGTGCACCATAAGAATGAGTTTTGTGAAAGGGTGGGGAGCAGAATACCGGTATGAAATACATATTCGGTTCTTAAATTTCCACAACGTAATTCTTTTTTCTTTCATTCTTTGTATCTTCTGAAGTTCATGTGTATTTATTTCCCTTGAGGTTTATAGAGTCAGCAGATCTTTATGTAAAATAACAAAAGAAAGCTGGAGGCCTCTGGATTCAAAGCTATTGCAAATTCCTGTGCTGGCATTATGGAACAAAGAATTAAAACGTGTGTGGACGGGTACTGTAATAGAATGCAGAGTGTTAAATACCATAAATGGCATATTGGAAGGGTTATGTCAGTTCATGGAAGGAGAGATGTTTCACTGGGGCTGGGGGGAGGTAGTGATGACACAGGGTCTGGGTTCTGAAAGATGCCTAGGATTTCAGTAGTCACAGGTTTGTGGGGTGGAAAGTGATGATCCTGGCAGTAGAGTACAGTTCAGTTTGACTGGAGTATAGAAAGTAAAGAAGTATAAGGCTGGACAAATAAGTTGAGACGACTTCAGTATAAGGTTAAAAGGTGGAACTTCATTCAGTAATAGAAGGGAGTACTTGTTAGGTGCCAGGCACTGTGCTGTGTTTTAGGTGCAGTATCTCACGCCTTTCAACATGGCTAAGAATTACTGTTGCTGTTTTTATCCTTTCTTTATAAGGTTGCAATCTTTCTAAGGTAAAAAATGGTCCAAACTAATATTTATTTGGGAATAGGCTTAGAAAAGATTTGATAGTTTGCCCAAGGACACATTCTAAGTGGTAGAGATGGGACTTGAGGAAAGCTCTGCTTGACTCTTAACCTCTTCTCTAAGGATAGTAAGTAGCAGTTACATAATTGAGTTTTACCAAAGCTAATCTGTCATCAGGGGGTAAGATAGATTACGCTATTGATAAATTAAACAGTTGATTGGATTCCACAGCAAAGATAGGGAATACTTCATCAGCATATTAAAGAATGAAAGTATAAGTAAAATACTTAGTCTTTCTTCAGTTCACATTGCTTACTGTCTGAATGTCTGCTTAAGAAGATATTCATATAGAATAGTAATAGTACTGTTTCATTCAGCAGTTTGGGCCCTTTTTCAGAATTTATTTCATTTCATTTGAACTTGATTCCCTGTCTTAAGTTTTGTGAGGTGTATGACTTTTGTGATGGTGAGATTTGAGATCTACTGGTTTGAATACTTTTATAAATATATGTGTTATATATGTGTATCCTAGAATGAAGACTTGTCACTATTTTGTCCAAGTTATGTTAGTAGAAGAATTCACTTTTTGACTTTGCTGTAGCTCTCTTTTGTTTTAATCATTTCCCCTTTGAGATGTGATAACTTTAAAGAATGCTGAGGGGGTTTTTTCCCTTTGATAAAAAATTATCAAATTGTTAATAAAATTAGATTTTATTGATATTAAATTAGATTGATAGTTGATATTAAACTTAGATTCAGATAGTACCATCTGATACCAGTTTATTAGGTCAGACATTTTTTTTTTCTCTTCAAAAGATCATAATGTTGAAGAACATGGTAGAAATTCAGTGGAATTAGATATGAATTGCATAGGTCAGGGAGAATCCCATGTATATCTGTGGGTCTCCTGTTAAGACCAGTTTTGATTGGTAGAGAGAGCTACTTGCCCTTCACTCACTGTGGACTCTGCTGTTCTTTAACCCAGAGCTAATTTAAAATCTGTATGAGAAGCAGTAATATACAGTATGTTTTCATGGATAATGGAGTCAGGTACATCTACTTTGGATAATAAAGTAGTTTCCTTTAACATTTACAGATCAAAATAAATCAAATACCCATATATCTGTGAACTGTGGAACCTTTTATCCTTAATGACACTGGTGCGGAGGAGATAGATCTAATGGTTGGATTTCTAAAACTATCTTTTAGTTTCTTTACTGCCAGCTTGATTGCTTAGCGTAAAAATCAGGACATGTAGTAAGCAGGAAATACAGATGTGTAAATAATTCATAGTTAATTGAGAAATATGTCTCAGTTAAGTGAATTAGTACTGAAACGAATAAACAGTTGGGGGGCACATGATGTGTGTCTCAGACCCTGAGACAAGGGTTTGCATGCAAGACGTTTATTCAGGAAATGGAGGGAACACTGGTCAGGAAGGAGGAAGTAGGGAAGAGAGGTAGGGAGGAAAGGCAGCCAGTACCATTCTTAACCCATCTTCTCTAGTGGGTGGGTCACTAGAGCTGTTCCTTTGGAAAACAGTAAAGAACACACAGAATTATCCCACCCAGAGGGAAGGGAAACTGGACCTTTAAATGCCAATTCCTGTGTCATTGCTTGAGGTCTGTTCCTGGGGGTGTTAATTTCCTGGCACTTCTGATCTGCTATATATGTGGACAGAGCAGAGAAGTTCTCAGGCACAGAAATGCAGATGCCTACAATTGGAAATTGGCTAGACTAGAACACTGAAAATCTCAAGGGTATAGTGGGGCACTGACACCATCTGCTGCAGAAGACCACATCCTTTGAAATACAGTTTTAAATTATATTGAGCATGTGTCACATGGAGGTGAAGAGTTGATAATGGCCTTTTCTCATGTTTGAAGGGCTGTCATGTTGAAGAAGCAAGCAGACTTACTGACTTATTGTATATAATAAATAAGAACTAAAATCAGTATGTGGAAGTGACAGGATGTCATTGAACAATTTGCGATTCCCAGAGGGTAGCTCATTTTGTTTGAAGTACTGAAGGTGTTTCTTATTAAAAGCCTGCATGATTTTGCTAAAAGCGATGTTGGTTGTTGGCTTTGTCAGGGAAAGTTGAACCCCAACTCTTAACATTCTGTGATAAGCTTGGGTCAGAATTCTCTTTTGTTTTGATATACTTTAAATTTGAATCCTATTCCATTTGGACTTCATTTGCTATTTGAGTATCTGCTATTCTGCGGATGATTAATAAGTAGGGTGACTTTATATATTCTGGTTTGCTTGGGCCAGTGCTGGTTTATGTCTCTTGCCCTGGCAGTGATTATTTATAGTGACTACATTCTCTCTTATAGGTGTCCCATTTTGGACGGTAAATATAAGGTTACTCTACTAATTTTAATTTGAGGGGAAAACAGTGTTTTTTTCTCTTTAAAAGAAAAAAAGTCACATAAGTACTTTGAGGATTAAACAGTTTTCAGAATAGTAGATATGCAAACTTGATACTCGGTCAGAAAAGAATCTAGGTTTTAGTATATATTGATACAACCTTTTGATTTATCTAAATTCTTCCATAGCCATGTTATTCTTTGAATTTCATAATTATTTTCTTGCATTCTTTTAACAGAAGGCAGACAGTAACAAGCACTCCTTGCTGGATTGAACTTCATCTGAATGGACCTCTACAGTGGTTGGACAAAGTATTAACTCAGATGGGATCCCCTTCAGTGCGTTGCTCAAGCATGTCATAAAGCTTTGTCACCAGTCAAGTCCCATCAAAAGACTTAATGTACCAACTCTTCTGTCATAGTATTTGTGTGTGGTCCCCGTGGACTGTTTACTATCCAAAAATTCAAGAGAAAACAGCACTTGAGGTCTCATCAATTAAAGCACCTTGTGGAATCGGTTTCCTATGTTTGAATATTAGATGGGACAATTAGTGTCTAGAAATACCCTCCCATAAAGGAGGAAGAGAAGATTTTAAAGACTTACTGATGTCTTCTTGGGCATAAAACTGAGTGTCCCAAAGGTTTATTAATAACAGTAGTAGTTACGTGTACAGGTAATGTATCATGATCCAGTATCACAGTATTGTGCTGTTTATATACATTTTTAGTTTGCATAAATTAGGTGTGTGTGTGCTGCTTCTTGATTTAGGCAAGCCTTTATAAAGTTACAGTACCTAATCTGTTATTCCCACTTCTTTGTTATTTTTGTGTGTCTTTTTTAATATATAATATATATCAAGATTTTCAAATTATCATTTAGAAGCAGATTTCCCTTGTAGAAAAACTAATTTTTCTGCCTTTTACCAAAAATAAACTCTTGGGGGAAGAAAAGTGGATTAACTTTTGAAATCCTTGACCTTAATGTGTTCAGTGGGTCTTAAATATTCATTCTTTTTGTGTTTGTTTACTTACTGCTAAAACCTTATGGAAATTTTTCCAAACCTCTCCTCAATCTCCACTTTTGTCCTGATACCAAAACAGTGTAGCGTGACATCCATCACCAATAATGGTTGCACTGATACTGCCAGCACCAGTTAATTCTGGGGTACGGTAACAAATCATATGGAGTAAGTCCCTTTGTCTTACACCAGATTTCAGTTTCAGCAGATGATAATAGACTTGTGTAACCTCGCAGTCTTTTGATTTATCTTTACACCTCATAAAAAATGCACAGGCGGCAGTATAATTATTTTCAGGGATATGCTACAATTATTTCAATATATTTATCCTTTTTAAAAAATTCAATCTATAGAGATAAACACTCTTTAAAAAGGTATTTTAAAATATTTCAATAGCAAACCTAGTGCTCTTTGAGTTGAGTTTCATTTGATTTAGTTACAAAGATTGTATTATGAAATGGGCCTTTTGTAAATGTAATTGCTTCAGCAAAATACCTAGAAAAGTAATGCTGAGGTATGATCAGCAGGTAAAGGCCATCTGTTTTTAAGGTATGTTGTATTAAATTTATACAATCTATGTTATTTTACATAATTATGAATTCTGAATTTTAAAATTTGGGGGAGAAACAGTTTAGCAAGTTTTTTAGCTTATAATTACCTACACTCTGAGCTGTTCTTAACTAATCCTGAATATGTGGTGACTATTAGAACCAACCATGCATTTTGCTCTACAGTGACAGGAGATGTCGGAAACTGTTGGAAGTCCACCCTGCAGCAGATAATCCTTATGTTTATTGTTAACTCATTGCAGTTTAAACATTTCTTGTTTGCATCTCAGTAGAAATGGAAAGTAACCACTCCTGGTCCCCTTCTAGTAAGTTTTCATATTTTTAAAGACAGATTATCTTTGGTACTTGTTTTTTGAAACCATATTCACCTTTATCTACCGGTGTTATTTTCAATACTTTCAGCATTGGTTGTTTTCTATTAGATATTCCCCATTTTTCTATATTTGTGTATGCATGTATGTGTTTATGTAAACTTGGTATAGTAATTTTTTATTCATTCAACAAATATTTATTGTTCACCTGTTATGTGTGCCAGGAACTTTCTTAGCCTTTGGGTAAAGGTGAACAAGACAGATAAGGCCCTTGCCTTTGCTGAGATAGCAGATTCTGTAATGCTTGATTAGCTTATTTGTCTATGAAGGAGATAAAACAGGGTACTGTGATAAAGCATAGCAGGGGGAATGCTTCTGAAAGGTAGTGATGCTTGAGCTAACACTTCGGTGAGAAAGGAGCAAGCCTTGTGGAGAGAAAAATAGGCATTCTTGGCAAAGAAAATGGCATCAAATGCAAAGGCTTATTTTAAAGGAAACTCATAATTTACTAGGTGTTTATGCTTTATACAAAAACCTCTACACAGGTCCAAACTTGAGGATCAGATTGGTTCTACAGTTTATAATAGTTGAAGGTGGCCTTACTTTGTGATAGATTGCTTCATGTGTCATTCTCACTAATATTTCCTCTTCCTCAAATCCTTACTGTAAAAAGTTTACACCGGGTCAGTACCATTTAATTGAACAACCCTTTTTTCAGTTCTGCCTTGGGCAAATTTTCACCATTGTAGTGACTGGCTGCTTGCTTCCAGATGTCCTGCTGCCCGAAATTATTACTTCTGCAGCCCATCCTGTGGATAGAGTAAATGTCCCAGGTATTACCACAGTCAGACCTGTTGGAAATGTGGAGGTTCTGCCCTTTGGGTGTGTTTACTTTAACTAGAGGACTTGTAGTGATGTTAGGGAACACTGTTCTTTGTCTGGGGGTAAAGAACAACTTTGAAAGTGGTAGAACATCCTGCCAGTTGCTCTTGCATTGATATGTTAAGCAAAGCAGTGCCATCTGTAGCATTTCAGTAGTGGGTCACATCTCTACAGTTCTGGTGGCATTCTTCTGTACAGTATGAAACTGGGACTCACCTCTTTGGAAGCACCCATGTATTCAGCGGTTAGACCTGTCAAGCAGTTGACTTTGTGGTGGTGGTGGTTACATTTATATGAGTGTGCTCAGTGGTCCTCCTTGCTTTTTAATGCGATGCTGGTTTTGCATTCTGTTGTGGCCACTGTGGCCTAAGTTTTGCTGATTGTTTTTTCCCTTTATAGGGTTTGTTTTCATTCTTCTAAGTGATAAGATCTCCTCTCTGTAGAATTTTGTCTTTATTTAGATTAGCAACATCATTTAGAATTTCTTCTACACAGTGCTGGTAATTTCCTCAGTTTAACAACATGAGAACTGAATGATCATGCTTTCTATCACATTTCTAAGATGAATGGTGGTTTTCACAGTGGATTACATACACCTTAGGGCTGGTTTAGGGAATTGGAGGCTGGTGACATTCCCACTGACTTTGGCCCGGCCAGTGGCAGCTTCGTTTTTATTCTGTGTTGGAGTTCCACGTAGGAACTCCAATAGAATGATTTCTTTCTTAAAAAAGTTTTACTGCTTAAAAAAAAGTTTGACTTTCCTGACTAGATTTGAACTATACCAGTTAGTGTGCTAATTGTACATTATGATATACATTCGTTCAATAAACATTTATTGATGCCTGTTCTTTACCTACCCAGTGTGATAGATGTTGAGTAATAAAAAGATAACTGGGATTTGGTACTGACTCTCAAGCCATCTTAGTCGTGTGGGGTTACTTTCTCTCTCAGGACCTGTCACTTTGCCAGAAGAAAATCTGCTTAATTTTTCTTGAAAGCTATATATTCTTACTCTGTATTCTTACTCTTATTCTGTATTCTAAGTATATATTTGCAAATTGTTAATATCTGGGGTTTTTTTAAACCTCACATCATATCTAGTTTTGCTTGGTTCATCTGTCCTTTAAACATTGCCAGATATTCTTTGTTAAAATTATTTTATTGATAATTTCACTTTATTTGTGCCTTTATTGTCAATTTCATCAAGACTAAGATTTTGAACTTGAAAAACAATCAGTCTAGTCTCTTGCTAGTTGAAATCAAATAAAAGAGTATATATACCCAGTTGGTTTCTCTACCTCTTCCAAAAATTGTCCAAATATACCTTTAACATCTTTCTTTTTTTAAAATAACTAAATACTTTGAGCATTTACTCAATAATCAGTGCCCTCCTGGTCTGGTTGATGGTGGGAAGTAATGTAATGCAAGACAATCCTCACTGTACTTAGCATCTGTCTTTATGTACAGTCTTTACTTTCATAGCTAAACATTCCAGCTTCACAGTTTGCCACCCCTCCACCATTCCCCAGTATCTCTTTAGATAACTAAGTAGACTGTGGACCTAAGCAACCCGTGATCTTGTCTCTTACTCTGGTGCAACACGTTGAGGTTTAGACATAACACATTATTGCCCATTTTCTTTCCTTCGTGAACTTTAGTTTGCTAAGTCCTTTATATTCATCAACTGAATTTTATTCTTCCTTCCCTTCTCTTGACAACATGAACTTTACTAAAGACCAAAAAGGACGGTGCTGTTCAACCCCAGGGTCCTAATTTCTTCACCACGAAGGTTGACATTGTTGAGATTGGTCAGTCACTTAAATCTTACAAATGGCTCAGAAATTCTATCCAGTTAAATGTTTTTGTGATGATAGCATACATCGTCAGATTCTGTTGTAAATTATGTTCAGGATTATGAACTTTTTCCGGTAGTTGCAGCCAATGATTTCCTCATAATACTAGCCCTGTTTCCACCTTGGGGCATATTGGGTTGTTGTATTTAGTACAATCAAGAGTAATAATGATAGTGTGTGGTGTCTAGAGGTTGTCAGAGTCCTATTGAATTCCTTTTATATCTTGCTTTTCAAGTTTTCATAAATATTTTGTCTGTTCAAGACTACCTTTTGTGTGTGGGGATTGAGGGACAAATTATCTCTTGGAGTGGAATTCCTATGTTTGAAGCCTCAACCAGGAAATGTGAGCTATACTAGATATAGATAGCCTCATGATAGCTTTTATGATGAGAACTTGTCTAATGTGTTCATATAATTTCTTGAGTAGGAGCTGTTTTATCTTGGATATTATAGCTAACTTTATATATAGCATAACTGCCTTAAATCTTTTTAGTAGGAAATAAATTATATAATGTGTATGTATGGATTTATATATACACTCACAGAGAAATCTTAACAGTAGGGGGCATTTGCATACATTTTAACAGTGTTCAATGATTCTATTGTTTAAATCTCATATCAGTAAAAAAATTCTTAAGTTTCTTGCAGACATTTTCCTTTCATGGACAGACCATCAGGGTAAATTTTTTATTCTGCCAGGGTCCTAATTTGGCAGTTCATTTAATATGCCATTTTTAGGCAGCTTGACAATTAAGAATCATAACTGGAACATAAAAAAAAAAAAGCTCTGAGTGGTCTCTGGAAGGTACTTGCTTAAGGTTACCTTTTTTTTTTTTTTAAATAATGTTAGATTGTGTGTCCGCCACACCTGCTCTTTCCCCCGGCATAAGACTGCTGCTTAAGATACCCTGGGAAGCACCACTACCAAGTCTAGTTTTCCTGTATTGAAGGATAGCCTCAAGATGACTTTCTTAGCTGTGCTCAACAGAAATGGATTTTCCAAAGTTCTTTGGGCCATTTCTGATTCACAGAGGATCTGACCAGAGTATATTAGCCTGAGTTAATTGATTTACTGCCATGAGATCCATAATAGACCCAAAATTTCACCATTGATTGAGATGTGAGGGCCCTTTGAAAGAATAGTACCACTGATGTTAGGAGTGAAGTGAGGATTCACTAACTCCACACAAAGGACTTTTAGATGTTTCTCCAACCAAATTTCCCCCCAAATTATATTCTTCTACCCTCTTTAAAAAAAAAAAAA
Source organism: Lipotes vexillifer (assembly GCF_000442215.2). NCBI lineage: Eukaryota > Metazoa > Chordata > Mammalia > Artiodactyla > Lipotidae > Lipotes > Lipotes vexillifer. The sequence continues at coordinate 3,531,224 of NW_006792448.1, forward strand.
AGCTCTTACTTTCTATAGAATTTCCAGTTTGCTCTTTTGGGTGGGGGGTAGGGATTTACTTTCTCTTTCTAATTAAAGATGCTAATTTATTGAACCATGAAATTCCATAATATATTGATTTAAGGACAAAAGTGAGGTTTTAGAATTGTAAAAGTACTTCACTATTACATATTTTTCATTTCACACTTGACTGTTCTTTCTCCCTGTGGCTTTAAAGCTTTTGGCTGTTTTACAGCGTTAGTCACTAGGTAACTTGCCATATTTCTGGTTCTGTTAGTCCTACCGATTACAATGCTGTGACATAAAGTTAGTTCTCAGCATTTGTCTGTAGGAATAGAAGTCTTCTTTTTCTTCCAAAGAGCTTTTCCTTTCTCAGTAAGTTCCTAAGAAAATACTTGTTTGTCACTCTCTTTATTCATGTTCTTGGATTGTTCAAACAGCAAAAAAAAATGTTGGTGAAAACGATTAGGGTCCTTTTCTGATGAATGTATGTACCTGCATTAAGAATGTAGTCTTTTGTTGGTTTTATATAACTAATATACACACATTAATTTTAATCAGGAGAAAGAATTATCACATACATAGCAAGTAAGTAACAAGCATGGCTTTTACATTTTTAAAAAACACCCTATTTTTTGGCAAAATGTAGAACCCAAAATGGTCATTTCTTAGACCAACTTTACCTCAGGCTTCATTTTTGCTGTTTTGACCCTGGCCTTTAAGGCATAAATATTTATATCTTTTTATTAGTGATAGTGAAACTGTGACACTAACCATTTCCATACAAGACAGCAAAACAAGAAAAACTATAAAGATTAAGATGAAAGCAGTTGTGTGGTTGTTGAGCTAGATCACAGCATTTTGTAGGCAAAATAAAAACATACATATCTGAGAATTTTTTTTTTTTTTTGGCCATCTTTTCCCAAGGCCAGACCTTCTGGTAGAGCACAGTTAAAAGTAACATAATTCTGGGCCTTTGTAATCTGAGGGAAATAGCCCCAGTTGGCAGTCTTCATGTTAATATGTGAAACAAGAATGTAGGAAATAGTTGGCAAAGCGTGTTTTCATCTAAAAAGAAAGTAATATGAAAAAATATAAAACTATTATTCATTTAGCTCTCAGAATCTCAGAAAGATACGGTAAAATGCTATATAACTGGACAAAACCAGAAGAACCTATAGAGGATTTGTGGGAAAACAGGTTTCAAGGATGAACTTTTATACACTCTGCTCACCAATTTGCTTACGTTCTACCAACTATTCTTAAAATTGGCACTGTTAAATAAGATACTTCTAGGAACTAATGATTAGCAAATGTCCTAAAAATATTTTTGACCAATTCCCTCGTAAGTAGCCCTATTTACTCTTGAAAATTCTTACCCTTTCTCTAGCGATACTAAGGGAGGAGTGAGTAGTGTTCTTAGGGTGACCACCTGCCCTGGTGTGCCTGGGACTGAGGCAGTCCCCTGGATGCAGGACTTTGAGTGCTAAACCCAGGAAGTCCCCAGGCACACCAAGGAGGAGCTGATAGCCTTAAGTGTTCTTGTGACTTACTCTCACCTTAAACATTGTAATAGTTGCGATTAAATTCAGCTGCCCTATAGCATATGTGTCCTCCAATCACTTACTATTGTGTATGGAATGTGAGATTTATACCAGTAATAGCTAATGGCACCAACGTGGTAGTGAGACTAACACAGTAATCCAGGGAAGATAACTGGTGGTTTAATGAAACAGAAGAGGCAACTAGATAGCAAAGTTCTTCAGAACCTGTGTGTATATGTAAGTACAGATCATGTCTTTGTGGGGTTAAATTTAAATTTTCACAGTAAAGGAAAACTGAGTAATGCTGTGGATTTCTTCTCTCTTGAGGGAAAATATGGCCTTTGATGCTCTATCCTCTACTACATTCCCCAGACTATCCTGCTCCAGAAGCCAGAATGTGGCATTATTATGTTTATTCTCAGTGAATGTTGTATTGAGATTATTAAATGCATCAGCCAATGGCAGGTGAAGGAATTGGGTGTCCTGATCCAGACTGAGCAGCACCCTAAGTTCTGATAGCCTCCTACCCCTCAGGTGCTTACCAGCTACAACACCGACCACGGGAGGTGAGATTTTTCTAAGACGGCATTAATTTTGTAATGCAATATGATGGATGCAGAGTCTGTTATTGTTTCCCTGTGGTAGTCCTCAGACTGCATCCTCTGTGCACTGTGATGTAGATGGTAGATGTGTTCTTTGTAAGCTTTAATCCTATGATTGTCAAAATATGATGTGTTTCCTTTTTTTTTTAATTAAACAGTGAGCTGAGGCTTTATTTCAGCTGGTTTTCAAGTTAAAATTGTGAAATACTGATTTCCTTCCCACCATCCACACCAAATATTTTAGTCTATTTAAAGTACAAAAAAAAAAAAAGTTAAGAAAATGTTGCTTAAATGTCCTGTGATTTCTGGTCAAATTTTATATATATTTGTGTGTGTCTGTGTATGTGCTTTCACTTTTTACCTTGTTGGCTCTCTACCTGTGTTAATAGTACTGTCACCATTGAAAGGTGAACATTTTTCCTAGCATTAAAAAAAAAGCGATTTGAGTTGTTTACCATGTTATTATGGGACTAATTTTTAATCGTTTTCATTGATTTTGACTTAAACTGATCTGTTTTTAGAGGGGATTATATATTTTGCTGACCACACTCTAAATTGTACAGAAACAAAAAAATTTGTTGTGTGTATTTTCACATAATGGAATTATGCTATCGAGTACATCTTTTTATTTTTTAAGTTTGGTGTTATATAAAAAGATTATCCCACTCCCCTGGCAGACAGATAACGCACTGCTTAGTATACACACACAAAGCGCACCTCATAGTGCTAGTAGGTTAGGCATTTTAGTGTACGTCAGAGCTTGCGTGTACCAAATAATGATCTAATACACATGATCTGTGCTGTAAAGGGACTAGAAAGTGAAATTTACATTTACCCTCAAAATGTACTCTTAGCAAAAACAGCAAACGGTATTGTCTTAAAGATTTCATTGAAAAATAATACATAAGGTGTACTCATAATTAATATCATCATGAAATAATTGAAAAAAACTTTTTAGATCAACCAGACTTTCTTTGTGCCTTGCAGGAACTCAGTTCGTAGGATGAATCAATACTTCTCTCATTAGCAGACTGCTTTCATTAGACCATTTAAGACACCTACGTTAGGATGCAACAAAAGGGACCTCAAAATCTAAAATACACTATGCTACTTGGCATTGAACAGCCCAGGGACTAGCTTGATTTCGTTAGCAATTTTGTGTTGGTAGGAAACCTACTTGAACAAATCCTACTTAAATTGCTACACCATGCAACTCTATAAACAATCTAAAAGGAGCCTTCCAGCATTGAACTGCAACATCACTTCAGTTGACGGACGGCTAGAAGAGATCCTTTTCCATCGTCACTTCACCCTGGGAACTTTCCTGCTTGTTACCCTGGCGTTAGTGACGCTGGTTATCTGCGTCGGAAGATTTTTATAGCAACCCCAGTGTCCATAATTGTGCATATTCAAGGGGCTGAAGGGTAGGAGAGAAGTATTATTTGTATATTTGGCCTTTCTCTCCATTTGGCAGGTCCTTTTTTCCCACTTGCTTCAAAATAAATTGAAAGTCCTAGAGTGGGAAGCATGCCTATTAATATCAAACAGACGTACTCCAGTGCCCTCATTCTCAGCATGAGGTGTGCAAGAGCTAGGGTGAAGATCATGTTCATCCGCTGCTTAAGAATATATTTTCACCATGCAGTTATCCAGCTTCTTTTTAACAGACTCATCCTTTTCATCAAAATAATACAAGATGGGCTTCCCTGGTGGCGCAGTGGTTGAGAATCTGCCTGCCAATGCAGACGACACAGGTTCGAGCCCTGGTCTGGGAAGATCCCACATGCCATGGAGCAACTGGGCCCGTGAGCCATAATTACTGAGCCTGCGCGTCTGGAGCCTGTGCTCCGCAACAACAGAGGCCGCGATAGTGAGAGGCCTGCGCACCGCAATGAAGAGTGACCCCCACTTGCCACAACTAGAAAAAGCCCATGCACAGAAATGAAGACCCAGCACAGCCATAAATAAATAAATAAATAAATATATTGTGTATTAAGGTATCTTTCAAAAAAAAAAAAAAAAAATAATACAAGATGAGCCCAACCTAAAAATTAAAAGTTTGCAAATGTAGGAATCCAAAAGAAAAAGTCAAAGGCATACATAAAAGCTGTTTTCTGCTGCAATGAATAGATATGAAAATACTTGTAGAATTGGTCTGATGCTAGTTTGCACATAGACTTAATTACATTCTTAAAGCGGACCACATTAACTAAGGGCAAGAACATTGAATCAGACTTATGGGTAGCAAGTTCTGTGATAAGCCAACACGATCTTTAGGAAGCTATGAGAATAGAGTGTGTTACTGTGCTCCAGTCCAAGCTACATGACCTTATTTGAGATAGGGATTTGCCATAGTTTTTATTATCTTCAATTTTTTTGTACCTACTTTAATGCTGTGCAGCAATAAGTTTGTTTAAAAAGTTTAGAAAGTAGTTCAGGAAGGATAAGATCACAGAGGAAGGAGAAGTTGCTTCTGAACAGTGTGGTGCAGGACGAGGAAGGACAAGATACGATTTAAGCACAGTGTTCAAGGATGCATTGAATTTGGATAGATGGAGAGGACTTTTGGGGCCAGTCAAAATGAGGTCTCGGAACAGAACTTGTGGATCTGAACGTGCATGAAAGCTGGACAACTTTACTGAGCTGCTTTGGTGAGCAGAAAACTGACAACCACAAGCTAGATAGGTGCTACTGTGAAGCCCACATCTAATAATAGCACCTAGATAGGCAGGAGGTAAAAGCCACACATAACTACACCATGGGTCTTGTAATCTACACAGAGATTGTGCTACTGAGCTGGCTGGCTGGGGCAGAGGACATGAGAACACCAGCCATAACCCCAGCCACGGATGGACTGCTTGTTTGGGGCGGGGGGAGTTTAAACATGTACATATACGTGTGTGTGTATTAAGTGAAATTTAACTTTCTGCTCACAGCTGGAGATGATTAATCTAGAGAACCCTCTGAAATTTTATGCAGAATTTTGGGTATTTGTAGACTTTTATGGTGAGAAGTAGCAATCATCAGAGAGGCCGTAACCACTGCCCAACAGTGATTCCATTGAGACCACCCATCTTGAACTTAAGCTAGAATTAACTCTGTTTTTAGATGTTGTTAAGGTTTTTTCCATGAGAGATCTTATCTCTATTTTAACTTGTTATTGGCAGTATTTGATCACACTATTTTAAACATAAATGCCGTGTAAATAAGATTTTAATATAACTGATGACCCACTTTTAAATGATTGCAGTTTTTAAGTATGTTTGGGCTGTAGTGGGAAAAAATGAAGATTTACGCAAGCCTAGCCTAACATCTGGAATAAAAGTATTCTAGGTTGCCTTTTTATAATGAAAATACTTTTATATTGAAAAAAAAGATTAGTGTCTTTGATTTACCCAAGAACCACAAGTTACTTCGTTCCAACTTTTAAATCAAAATCTTGAATAGTAGCATGTGGTATCACTACATTTTAAAAACGTACTTAGTCAATCATAAACACATTTTCTAAGGAATTGAATTTTATAGAGATAATTGAATGCTTTCATCTGTAACAGAATTAGTGGCCTGCAAACCACTGTGGTTTCTTGCTTTGCTCTGAAGTTGTTAAAGGGGGAATTTTCTGCTCCAGGTTACATGCATAAAGGAAGTAAGATGCAAAGTAAAATTCAGTTTTTAAATTCTAAAGCAACAACCACTGACAAAATGTTATCCTCTAAAAGTTTAACTACTTTTTAACTAAACAGTTGTTTTCCTGTCTCTTATCATTCCAGTGTCTAGGGTGCTTAAACTAACATAAGTATAAAATCAAATATGTTAATAAAATCAGGCTAGACTTGGTAAACTAAATTTGGAGTAAAGTTTCTAGCAGTGTCTGTATGGCATCTCATATGGTGTGATTTTCATTCAGCAAAATGTTACTTAATTCTCTATGTTCTGCTTCCCCCTATTTCCATCCTAGCCCTATAACCTCCTGCAATTAAATTAACCCTTAGAAAACTGCCTTATCTTAGAATATTTAATTGATTTGTTTCTATGTTTTTTAAGAGCCAGAATCACAAAAGGGAGAGATGACTAAGAATCTGGCTTGTTATTACATCCTTCAGAAAATCACCTTTAAAATGGGTGCATATTTTGTGTATCCTCTCTTAATTTCTAGTTTTGTGGGTGTGCTTTTATTCTATTGAGTATTGCCGCCAGGGAACAGCTAATCTTCAAATTTACAATTTACATAATTAGTGATTGGCTGAAAGGGGGTATTGCACATAAAATCTTAGATAAAACTGAGAAATGGAAGATTTATATAATTTAGTCTCTTGGCTGTCTGGCCGTTTCTCAACTGGGAACAGCAATGTCTTAAAGGACGTTTAAGCAACAAAAATGCTAAGGGTGGAACGCGTGAAGAAAAGAGCCCTGTAATGGTCAGCTACTTCAGTTACCTTGGATAATACGGAATAAAACTCAGTTGCCTTTTTAAAACAAACCTTTTCTGTCTTTAATGACTTTGGACAGAATCACGTTCTGCTAGTTTTAAGCCTTGGTTATCGTTTCCGATGTAACGGAAAATACAGCTGAACTCAGAATCGGAGGTCTTCCGTTTGGGCCCTGATTCTGCCAATTGATGGTGACATCAGATAGATAATTTCAACAGTCTGCTGCTTCAAGTTCCTCATTTCCTCCAATTCCCCAAAATGAGGAAGTTGCTTTTCAGGGTGGTTATGAGGATTAAATGAGAACACTTTACACAGAGTAGAAGCTCAGCGCTGGAGGACTGAATCCACAGTCGAGGGAGTGTCAGGAGGTGGTGGCAGCAAAGAAGGTCTTTGCTACCAAACCTGCCCCAGAAAAGCGGCAAGAGATAACCACACTGAGAGATGTCAAGTAAATGAAAACCTATGGGAGCAGTTATCCGTTGCCACAGAAGTAATGCATAACAACCGTAAAAGCCCAGTGGCGTGCAATTGTAAACATCCGTTTAGTTTACGAGTTAGGTCAGTGATTTAGATGGGGCGTCTCTGGGTAGTTCTAGTTTTGCCTGGCTCGCTGGGGAGGTGGCCTTGACTCGGCCCTTTTCTGTGTCTCATCCTCCTGCAGCTACCCCAGGCATGTTTCCACGAGGTGGCAGGAGGGAACAGCAACCGAGCCCAGTCCCAGAAGCCCCTTTCAAGTCTGCACCCTCCCTGCTGACTGATCGGCATTCCCCAGAAGCAAGCCCCAAGCAAAGCTCAGAGTGGAAAGGCACCACACAGTGAAATGGCAAAGGAGGAGGGTACCAGGAGGGTGAAGAATTGGGGCCCTAACAGCAATCGATCCACCGTGCCCACGCTTTGTGCTGTCTCACTGTTGTACTTGTTTGCCAGTGAAGAGTGGGAAATGTGGGGAAGCTGAGGACGTCCCAAGCTGGGATATATTTGGTTCAGGTGTTTTCAATCCATGGAGCATTAAGTGGAAGCCTCTTCTAACATACGCCATGAAGGTGAGTTAAAACCAAAGCAGCGGGGCTTCCCTGGTGGCGCAGTGGTTGAGAGTCCACCTGCCGATGCAGGGGACGCGGGGTCGTGCCCCGGTCCGGGAAGATCCCACGTGCCGCGGAGCGGCTGGGCCCATGAGCCATGGCCCGCAGAGCCTGCGCGTCCGTGAGCCTGTGCTCTGCAACGGGTAGAGGCACAACAGTGAGAGGCCCCGTACAGCAAAAAAAAAAAAAAAAAACACAAAGCAGTGTATTTTCTGTCTACTCTAGGTTCTTCCTTGCGGTTGCCCCTGGCCATTATTATATGACCGGAATTAGCACCCTCTAAACTTTCAGCCTGGCTTGTACAGAACTAGGAGTGTCCACCTCACAAATGAGGTAAAAACAAGCCTTTGATTCAGAGGAACGTTTTCCCTTAATGATGAACTTTACATTCATTAATGCCACTTCCAAAACCTTTCTGGGACTTCTTACGTACAAGGAAGCTGTGTACCTGCTGTACCTAATGCTGGACCTTTCTGGAGGCCTGAAGTGCTTTAGGAAAGATTCATCAATAAGAATGATGGATCACGGTATGTTGTAACTCTGACACACATTTTAAAAAAGGAAACACCACAGTTATCTGTGTCCTGTTTATTACAAGTATCAAAATTGTCTGGAGTGTCTGAGTCTGCTGTTGAGGTCGGGGAGCGAGCGTTTCTTTGGTGACGTGGCTATAGGCTTGGTAGCCCTGGAAAGTGGGATTGACTTCAGCCTTCAACGTTTAGGTGTCCAATGTTTCCTTACCACATTTTCCAGAGAACTGAGCATATTTCTCCTCGAATATATGTTTAAATGAGCTCCCCTTCCCCATATTCCTCTTTAATGGTCACACAACTCCTTTTGTTTATCACATTCATGTAAATACACAAAAATATCCTGTGGTCTTTTACGGGCGGCGCAGTGGATGAAGCTCTTTATATTTAACTTTGTAATGTACCCATTATTTTTGTAAAATACAAAAGCACCAGCAAAATAATTATCCAGATTACAACAACCAGAGAAAACCACTGTTAGGCGGTGTCATTTTCTCTTCTCCTTGCTTTGGATGTATTTGTATTTTTAACAGGAAATGTTTGAAGTATCTCCAGCAGCACATTGAGTTAGAGAAAAGCTATTACAAATCATAAGAAAAATCTCTAAGCCAGTCAGCAAGCCATAATGGACATTTTTTTTTAACTTGCTTTGAGCAACACACAAATTTGGTGTTTGAAATTAAATATAAACATTTTGGACATTCTTTTCATGCATGATTTTTTTTATGTGCCTTAAGTTGACTATGTACTTTCATTTAGTGTATTTGGAACTAAACGTTTCTTTGTCGTGTCTGTTGCAAGTGTCCTAAAATAAAAGTGTGCAGTGGAACCAAAGAATTTTATTGATCAGCTAGCATTGTGTTCGGATATAATGAGCACAGAAAATGTACTGGACATACATAGTATTAAACATGCCAAGTTAATCAATCAGTAATATTACATTAAACCATTCGTGATTACTTCCTTGTTCATGTTTTGGTAAATTGTTTAGGGAGTTATTAGATGAAGTTCTATCTTTTCTTATTTCCCAGCTTATATTATCCAAAAGTATTATGCATTTTACATACAATCCAAAAATGTCATAGTGCGCTTTGGTAGTTTTTTAAAAAGCTACATGGTTATATAAGAACATTTTTTCATGAAAACCAAAACTTCTGAACAATACATAGATATAGTTAAAAAAAAAAAGAAATTCCTTCCATTCCAATCCACTTCCACAGCCCTCCCTGAAGAAAGCCTTTGGGTATTTTTGTCTTTGCTAAATGTGGACTGGGAGCTAAAATTTGCAAGGAACCGTTGATCTTATCTCCAGGTTCTAAGAGGCCCCACGGTGAGATGTATCTTTATCAGCCCTTAGGTGACACCCCACTCCCACCCCGGTAGTCCCACGGTGACTCTCCAGAACTTTCATTCTCCTCACCACCAGTGCCTCTTTCTCCCCTCCTCAGCCCAGTGGCAGAGAAAAAGTTGTCTTGTGTCAGGACTAAGCCATGGACTCTGAGCCCAGATGGTTCTGCATGGCTCCTCTAGAAGGTTTCCAATCAGTTATTCCTTCTCAGATTTTCAGTTCTCAGTGGCCACTTGCCCCTTCCTACAGCCTATACACCCTCAGTAACTCCCACTTTAAAAGACAACAGGAAAATGAAGACAAACTTCCTTGCAACCCCGTAACGACTTTTTGTCCTGCTGTTCACAGCCAAGCGTGTTGAGACCAGTTTGTACCAGCCATCTCGATTTTCTATCCTACCACCTTACTGGCTGAAGTCACTTCTCCAATTACTGCACTTGCCATTGGGTGCTGCACTTGTCTTTTCCCTCAGACTGGGAGGAAGTGACCTCCCGTCCAAGGCTAATTCTTATACCAGTGCTTAGATAACTGTTTTCCAAAATGGAGTCACAGGGAGAGCTTTTAAAATGTAGCTTCCCTGGCCTCCCCTGAGGGATTCTGATTTAGCAGGTCTGGAAAGGAGCAGTGAGAGCTGCATTTTTAGAAAGCCCAAAGTGACTGTCAGCCAGCAAACCCCTGCTTTAGACCGCATTTCCCTGTGAGCTTTCAGACCTTGCCCCGTCAATGCTATTCCATTTTCCCACCTCGCACACGTTGCAACTTAGACTGTGCAAAAGAAAGTTACACTTTCTTTATTTCATATCATTAATTGGAAATTCCTCGTCAGCCCCATCTGGCTTTATTTAGGAGGGTGTGGGAAGAGGTAGGTGACCTTAAACTTGCCAGTCAAAGATAACTCATTCTCTTATTCCAACAGTTTATCTTGGGCTTCAAATTGCCTCTTTGGAATAAATGCTCAGCTTTTCAAAGTGTCTTCCAGTCTTCCTCCCCGAGATGGCTCTAGTGGATGGGGGAGTAGAAGTCACCTCTGGGTGACGGGGGAAGCGGTTCTCCAGTGACTGTGCTCAGGTCCTTGGGCAGTCTTGCTTCTGCTGTTCCATCCTGCTGTCTCCGTTCAGTGGCTGCTGTCCTTACTGAATCTGCTGGTGCATGTGAGTGACTCCTTGGCTTTTGTTCACATGTTGGCATGTGCTGCTGCTGACCACAACTCTACCATTGCCCGTGGTTTCCAGGTCTCCCCTTTCAACAGCCTTCATTTTCCAACTTTAGGACTCTTTATCTGCTGACTCTTGGAAAAGGAGGAGGTGGGAACGTTGGGATGTCCTGAGCATCTTGCTCAAGCTTTGGGAAGCCAACAGAGTCTTCTCAGACTAGCTGGTCAGCTCCCTCTACCAATCATGAGCTAGTGCCCCTAACCCGTATTGCATATGCCTCTGAGTCACAAGAAGGACTTCTCTGAGTGGCTCGCAATCTTCCCCAGGCTATGCCTAGGAAAGTGGTTCATTTACCCATCATGCAATTTCTGTCTCACCCTCCATCCCCATCCTGCCCCCTACACACACAGACACACACACACACACACACACCCGAGTATTGACCCTGAGAGGAAGGAAAGTGAAGTCACGGATATTCTTACTTCTTTACAACCTACTCTTCCTTTCTGAATCCTTCTCTCTCCCTACGCTAGGAGTCTTTCTACTTCCTCCCTAATGAAACGACTCTCCTTACCTCATATCCCAAGTTCCCTGTATCTATGGCTTAGAGTAAATCTCCACATTCAGTTGTCCAAGTTTGCTTTTGGTATGTGAATGGAGTTCTTAGAATTTAGAACTCCCTTTTCATTCTCAATAAAACCCGACTTTCAAGACTCCTTATCTTCATCCTAGAGATGTCAAAGAATAATAAAATAATAATAAAGACTCTAAACGTCACAGCTGAGTAGTTACAATGCTATTACTCTAGTTTCTGTCCTGCCATTATTAAGCATCCTGGCCTTGCTTTATTGGAAAGACTGCAGGAGGAAAACTGATGAGGAAGATGGAATCTTTAATATTATCAAAGTATCGGCTCTACATAGACATTCTTACCCCAGACTTGCTCTTTCTGGCTTCAGTGTTTGCCTGTTTTGGTCCTAGTACCTTGAATGTCCTCTCTTCAGCCTGATATAACGTTAGTCATCCCTCAAAGCCCCGTTCAGATATTACCCCCACCAAGGACCTCTCTTTATTCTCTCCAAACTTCTTTGTCCCTTCTGAGCATTTCCTTTGTCATTTGTCTATACTGGTGGGAGGGCATTTATCATGTTATAATTAGGCCTATGTACACTCAACTTCCTTGCTAAATCATGAGCTCCTTTCTCCCTTGGAAAGCTCTCCAGCTTTCACTCTGCACTTCCAAATTTATCCATTCTTCTTGACCCAGTTTAAATTTGATCTCCTCTGCAAAGTCTTCCCTAACCACCGCTATTGAAAATTCCCTCCCCCCATAGCAATAACTGGCAGCAGCACTTGGAAGCTCGGGAGAGGTATATACACAAAATCTCATATGGAAGCCCTGGGAGAGAGCGACATGGGCACTCATGAAAGAAACCTCGACAGCCAGTTTGTAAGTATCGGGGCCTTTCAGGAAGAGTGGTTTAGATTTAATGAACGCCACTTAGATTATAAGCTCCTTGACGTCAGAGGCTAAAATCAGTTTTTCCCAAACATTTCTTTTTTATATATGCTACATCTTTGTATCCACTTCAACATTTCCAGCAGTGCCTTATGCGTAGCGGACATGCAGTAAATGTTTCTTGATCACCTGACAGGTGCTCAGAAAAACTTCCCTGATTGATCCTCTTGTGATGTCTTCCCTTTCTGACAGCTCATTAATTTTTAAGTTGTTTTCCTTGAAATGCTTGGTATGCTTCTTTCCTCCCTCCACCTTTTTTTTTTTTTTTTTTTTTTTTTCTTTCCGTCGGGTCCCATCTTGATCAGCTGCTCTCATTTTCTCTTTTGTGATCACAGGTTTTGGCAAGCCCTGAAATGAGTGTGAGCTTGGGGTGGGAGCAGGGGGAGAGTTGGGATTGTGGACCAACCCAATCCAGCTCATAGAAGTAAATGGTAACTGGAGGTGCTAAAGCACTTCTCTGAGTTTCAGGGGTAGCTTTTTTCAAAACACTGGAGGCCATGAGCCTTGTGATTCTCATCCTGTCCCTGGAAGCCAAGTGGACTTGGCTTAGTCCTTACCCTCCATTCGGGGCTGGGGGCTATGAGTTAGACTGGTCTCAGTTGAAGCTGCAGATGCTGCAGTGTGGTCCTAATGAACACCCCATGGCACTCCAATCCTTGGGGGACGGTGGTGCTCATTCCAACAGAAAAACCTCTAAGTCAATAACTATGTCTTTAGAGAACTAGACAGGCACAGAAGTTGTTTTGACATGAGAAAACCAGGATTGGCACCCCCCCAAATCAAGGGAATGAGGAAGATGCTGAATCTGGAAGACAGTGCAAGAGTGTGAGCGTTCAGCCATGGCTGCGCCTGAGGATGCATGGGGCTATTTTATTTACATTTCTAAATCAAATATGTTGGTTGATCAACCGGTCTTTTTTTGTGCCTCGCGCTGTGGGTGCTATAGGAGAAACACCACCTATCTGGGAGAACCTTGATGTGCTGTCATGGATGTAACCAATTCTGATTATAAAGCAGTATGGAATCAGATCCAAAGCACAGTCTGTGGCATAAAGTGCTGCAGGGTCCCAGAGGGAGCAATGAGGGTGGGCCAAGATGGCGAGGCGAGGGTGGGTAGCATTCGCCTTTGAGAACACAGCCTGAGCAGAGGCACAGTGGGGATGGTGAATGTGGAGGAAGGGACGTGCAGGGGACGAGTGGTAGAGGCGTGGGCAAAGGGAAAGTTCAGGAGGGTCTAGGACAGGGAAGTGACTTGATTGGTGGCCATTTGGTTTATTTTCATATGTGTACAATTTTGAATGTGCTTGGTTCCTAGAATTCCTGGGTCAGGTTACTCCTTCCTAGGATGAGAAGCCATTCCACGGGCCCCACGTACCTGGCTGTGGCTCCTCAGTACTGCACTCAGATGAGCTGTCTAGGCAGCCAGGACGGTAGGAGCCCTCTGACTTCATGTCTGCAAGGGTACCTGTTTCCACTATATAATTACCAGCATGTAACAGACTTTTATCAGCCCTCTTTAGGATGGCTTTTGGCAAATGGGGTAGAAATCTATCATGCATTTAAATTATCAGACTCACAGACATAGAGAACAGACTTGTGGTTGTCAAGGGGGAGGCGTGGTGGGGGAGGGATGGACTGGGAGTTTGGGGTTAGTAGATGCAAACTATTACATATAGGATGGATAGACAACAAGGTCCCACTGTACAGCACAGGGGACAATATTCAATATCCTGTGATAAACCATAATGGAAAAGAATATGAAAAAGAATGTGTATATGTGTATAACTGAGTCACTTTGCAAAAAATTATACCCAGTCTCCTCTTTAAAAGGTTTTCTGTATCAACTCCACTCCACTCCATATCCAAGTACGTCTCAGACCAGGAAGCAAAAGTAAGTAGGGAGTTTGTTCTTTTGGGTTGAGAATTAAGAAGAAAACTCCACCCAAATAACAGGTATGTGGTGGGAAAAAATGACATCTCCCTCACTACTTAATCATCAGGTAAGGAGAGGGGCAGAGGAGTGCTTGGTATGGGGGAACCTCAGAAGATTTAAAGAGAGTTACAGACAGACAAGGCTGAACGTTGGATGTCATCCAACAAAGCTCTTAGAAGATTGGAATCACTGCCCCATTTTTTTTTTTTTTTTTTTTTTTCGGTACGCGGGCCTCTCACCGTTGTGGCCTCCCCCGTTGCGGAGCAACAGGCTCCGGACGCGCAGGCTCAGCGGCCACGGCTCACGGGCCCAGCCGCTCCGCGGCATGTGGGATCTTCCCGGACCGGGGCACGAACCCGTGTCCCCCACATCGGCAGGCGGACTTTCAACCACTGCGCCACCAGGGAAGCCCATTGCCCCATTTTTGAGCTCTGACCTAGACCTGGAGGTCTGGGAGACCTGGCACAGACTCAAGAGTGCTTTATTATCTTTCTGGTTCTGGGTCCTCTTTAGCCCCCTGGGAAGGGGTCCAGGTGTGGGCCATTCTTCATAAGAGCACATATCTAGACTGGCTAGTCTACTTTAAAATCCCCTGTGTGTTTCTTAACCTCTTCCTGGTTCAGTTTCCAGATTGAAGTGTGTCCCTCCCATCCCCCACCCCCCGACACTGCCTGCTTCTGGCCTGGAAAACTGACATCCCTTTACACCAATTGACATCTGCCGTGCTTTAGGGAACTGAATAAAAGGAAGGGGCGGGTGGGGGTGGGGGTGACTAGAGAAGCTTCGGGCCTGACCTGTAGTGTAGAGACTGCGTGTTTCCATGACAGCACAGAGCTCCTCCCTCCCACTGACCACCAACTCCCACAAAGATGCCGGATGACAGACTTGTTCCTGTAATGCTATTGTTGAGAACTTTACTGAGAATTCTTCCTTGAGCTCTGCCTGCAACACCTTTAGTAGTTCTTTACTATGGTGAGGTCAGTGGGCAAATTGTTGGAAGCAACACAAATTATTCAGTTGATTACCAGGTAAGGGGCTGTTGAGCAATAAAGGTGGAACAGAAGCAATGGGAGTGCTTTTCTCTGCTGTTTGTAAATTAACTCTGATATCAATTCTTAAAGTCCAGAAATATTTCCAGCAAAGCAAGGCTCACGGAAATCCTTACAACCCTCCTAGTAACATCCCCATTTCACAGATGGCAAAACTGAAGCACACACAGGTCAGTGTATTGCCCAGGCCACTCAGCCGGTGAGTGGTTGGGTGGGATTTGAGTCCAGGCCTCTAGAGGCAGAGCCTGAGCTCTTACCTGTGATGCCGAGTTGCCTCTCTCTACTTTAAAGGGCATCACTCATCGGAACATAACAGATCCACTGATGTAAGAATATTTACGTTACAGTGGTCCTCCCTTTTCTGCAGTTTTGCTTACTATGGTTTCAGTTAACCATGTCAACCGTGGTCCGAAAATATTAAATGGAAAATTCCGGAAGTAAGCAATTCATAAGTTTTAAATTGCGCCTGTTCTGAGTAGCTTGATGAAATCTGGCACTGTCCAGGTCCATCCTATATATTCAGTGTATCCCATTGTTTAGTCACTTAGTAGCGGGTTAGATTATCAGATCAACTGTTGCAGTATGGCAGGGCTTGTGTTTAAGTAACACTTATTTTACTTAATGGCCCCAAAGCACAAGAGTAGTGATGCTAGCAATTCTCTTACTTTACCTAATTCATAAATTAAACTTTATCGTGGGTATGTTTGTATAGGAAAAAATTTAGTGTATATGGGGTTCGGTACTATATGCTGTTCCAAGCATCCACTGGGGTTCTTGGAATGTATCCCCTGCTGATAAGGGGGGACTACTGTATTTTATAGTCACATTTCCAGTGCTCCATGAGGGCAGGGGCTCTGTCTTCTAATTTGCGTCTCTACAGAGCTGTGCACTCAAATGTAAAGGGTGATTGTAGCACACAAGGTTGTCCTTGTTTCCCCAGTGAGGAAACAGAAGCTCAGCCCAGCTAACTCACCCGAGGTCACTTACTTTTAGACCTGGGATTTGAACCAGAAGCTGCCTGGCTCTGCTTACCCTCTTCAACACCATCTGTGGTAGTTTGATTCCTGTTTGCCATGGGAAAGAAGGAGGGTCAGAATCTGAGTTTTCCGAGCCGTCCTCCTGTAGCAGCCCCTTCCCCCGTCTCCTTAGTTATGCCCACTGCTCCGCTGAGCCTTCTCCTGCTCTGTGGTTCCATCTTGCTTGAGGAGGTGGGGTGGGTGGTGATCAGAGCAGCCTCCAGGTTCGGGGTGGAGGGCACATGATTTGTGCAGAGGACGAAGAAGCAATGGTTTCTAGTCTTTTTGGACCGAAGGGCCCTTTGGGGTCTTTGATGTCTTCAGGGCACTGTCTCTGTGACTCTTAGGTTCTCTTCCCGGGCTGTAACTGATAGGAGAGGAAATCTGTGGGTAACAAACAATGATTGCAAAAGTGCTTCACAAACTAGAGAGGGGCCATAACGTTTTAAAATGTAGATAATGTTATTCATTCATTCATTTGTTCATTCATTCATTTATTTTTCCCGATTGAGCCCTCTTGAGATTACCTCTTCTGAGTGTGCTATAGGCACAGATTTATTCAGTGAAAACCAGAGAAAGGTGTGTGACATGATGTACCCCAGACTCATCATGAGGGCTGGGTGGAAACGTCGTATGAGTGCGCCGGTTTGGTTTTGATTTTGCACAGCACATTGAACCATGCATTGATAATGATAGGCACATTAAACATATCAGGGAATGGCACTGAGCACAGTGTGTGTTGAATTATCAGTAAAGCATTTATGATGTACAGTTGCCTATGTCACTTTGTGGGCACACTGTGTAAAGCTCTGAACAGGGGAAGCTGGCATTAGCACCCAGAGCCAGGTCCCTGGGAGCACACAGGAGTTATTTCCGCTTTGAGGTCTGTGGCTTCCTACTTGCCTACACTGAAGCCTGTCCGCTGTATTTTCTTCATAGTTGCTCTGTGGTGTCATGGAGCCAAAGGGTTGACTGTACATGAACAACACAGGGTCTGTACAGGAAGGCTTCCAGAGGACAAAGCCAGAGACCCCCTAAAGCCCAGCAACGTTCCAGGAAAAGAATGGAGAGATGTTGTGTCCAGTCTCTTTGGAATTAGGTGAAGACCTATCCCAGAAAAATACCCCAGTCTGCCTGCCAAGTGGCTGTCATTCCATATTTAGTTGTTCTCGTTAGTGGCTCCCAGAGTCTCTGGCTCACATGCAGATGTTTATGAACCGGTGCAGGATTAATCCATTGACTTCTTAGTTTGAATGTTAGAATAAGAAGGAGTAGAATGGGGAGCATAAAGCCAGCACAGGATTTAGGGGCCTGGGTCCCATCCTGGGCACACAGAGGGGTCGTGGTGGTGTGGTAGGGAACACCCTAGCCCTGTGCTCAGTGGATCTGAATGGAAGCAGCCTGAAATGCCTGCCCCTTAGCCCTCTCACCCAGGGCGGTGATGAAAGAAACACACTGTTACCAATGGCAGGTAGAATTGTTATTAATTAGATCAGTTAGAAAAAGGATTCAAAGGGGTGGGAGCTTAGGACGGGCAAGTTTTGAGCCTGATGGGTGGTAGAGGATGCTGGTGGGTGTATGTGAGAGAAGCCGGAGGTCTGAAGGGTCGTCCTGGGGTGGGAACTGCAGTGGTGGTCCTTGAAACAGCTTAGCCCCACAAGTGTCATGTGTGTGTGTGTGTGTAGTGGGGGTCTCAGGGAGAGTAGGAGGGTGAGGATAACTGAGTTCCAAGGCAGAGGTGGCATCAGGCAAGAAGGAAGGCTAAAGAGAGAAAAGACCCCAGAAGCCACAGAACCTGTGCTGCTGCCACCTGTGGGTTCACAGGTGGGGCACGGAAAAGGTGGTGGCTTGAGAGCGGGGCAGGAGGCAGGTAGGTTCACAGGTGGGGCATGGAAAAGGTGGTGGCTTGAGAGTGGGGCAGGAGGCAGGTGGGGTTTGGTTTCAAGACTCTAGTAATTAGAACTGAGTCAGCACTGGGTTGGGACTCAAAAGACCTAAGATCTCATATCTACTCACCACCACCTACTTATGTGGTCTGGGCAAAGCCCTTCTCTTCTCTGGGCCTGACGAGGGGATTTTACCGGGAAGATTTCTTCTTCAGAAAAATCCTCTGAGAGAAAGTAACACACAGAGGTTCTGGAAAAGAAGGGGCTTCAATGACCTGGAAGATGTGCTAACTCCCCCACTGCCACCTGAGCTCAGGCACCACAAGTTCTCTGTGAAGGACCACACAGCCCCCCACCCCACAACTGGTCTCTCAGTTTCTGCTCTTTTCCAGTAGAAGCCAGAATGGTCTTCTTATTTTCATTTTCTTTTTGAATAGGAAATTGATTGATACAGTATAAAATTGAAAAAGTCTTAGGGTGGACGTTGAAGTTTCTTTCTTCTTCCTAAAAGGCAGTCAGTATTACAAGCTTCTTTTATATCCTCCTAAGGTATAGTTCATGATCACCTATAGTTCCCATTTTAAATGTAAATATACTAGATCCACTGCTCTGTAAATTAATCTTGTCACTTATTATTTCTTGGAAATTATTCCATATTAGCAAAGAACAGTCTCATTTCTTTTTTAACAACTGCACAACATTCCACTGTATGGATACACCGTAATATATTTAATGACCGCTGGTAGGCATTTAGATTGTTGCCAGTGTTTTACACTATGTTGCAATGAGTAACACTGTACTTATGTCATTTTACACAAATACAGTATATCTGTAGGATAAATTATCAGTGGTAGACTTGCTAAATCTAATTCCATTTGCAATTTTGATTTATTGCAGTTACCTTATATACCACTTTTATCAGTGTACACTACCGCTAGGTATGAATGAGAATGTGCCTTTTGCCACATACCCTCATCAACCCAATGTATTAATCAAGCTTGTTCAACCTTTTCCATCTGGAAGGTGAAAAATAGAGGATTCGATCTTTTAAAAAGGTAAATCAGATTATGTCACTCCCGTGCTCAAGACCATCACTGTTTTCTCATCATTCTTTGAATCCCAGCTCCTGGAGCATGGCCCAGTAGGTACTCCAGATCTGGCCCTGCTACCTCTTCGATTTTATCTCCCACTTCTCTCCTCCGATTCACTCTGCTCTAGTCTTCCAGGCCCTCTGGTTCCTTCTCAAATGCATCAGGCTTGGCCCATCCCCATAATCTGTGTATAAACTCTTCTTGAATCCTTGCTTAACTCCTTAACTAGGCATGTGGGGGTCAAAACTCCAAGGTGCCCAGAGGAAAAAAGCAACTGGAAGGCTGATAGGACTGAGCAGAGGTTGCAGCTTCCCACTGCATCTCCAGTGCTTCCAACGTACAGCGGCTTGGTGTCAGGCTTCCCACTGAAACTCCAGAAAGCCCACACTCCATAAGTAAAGACACATCCCAGGACTCAGGGACTCACCCTACAACTAAGGACAAAACTGAAAGAGACTCAACATAACAGAACCTAAAATTAAGCCACCTCAGGATTAAGACGATCTGTCAGTTACTTAACAGTTTGTCAGAGCAACACACAATACCCTTCAGAGGAAGATAACAGAATCTAGAGTCTCTATAAGAAATCGTCTATAGTATCCTATATACAGTCCAAACTTACAAAAAAAATTCAAAGAAACAAGAAGATGCGGATCATAGTCAAAGAAAAATCAGTCAACAGAAGCAGACACAGATAACACAGATGTTGCAATCAGCAGGA